>NC_056739.1:1068697848-1068957848 GCF_019279795.1 Protopterus annectens
GTTTTTATTTATGAAAAGGTTAGATCCCAAATTTCATGTTGTGTTTGCCAATTTTTCCCCGGGGTTTGAGCCAAACCCCTGCTGCTCTGACTGCCATAAGCACTCTAAGCAACTTCTGGAGTCTTTTAATTGGCTGGGCTAAGAAGGTATCCCATACTGCACTGTTTCCCTTTCCCCAGATCTCGGTTGCATGTACTATTTGCTACTCTTACACAAAGTAAATATACAGAAAAGGGCAGAATATAGTAATTGAAAGGGAATTTGAAATTCATACGCACCCCTAGGTGTCTCTGTGGGATGGGGAAGTGAGGTGTGCAAAATAATAATGAATGAAATACAACTGGAAATCCATCTAGACAAGGTGACTTTGGAAACAGGAGACCCAATCCTGTTTTCTGAAAATGAGACAAACAACTGATCTGATTTCCTGAGATCCTTCATTCTATGTAAATAGAATTGTAATTGTCTGTGCACATCCAGCTGATGAAATCTAAATTCTGCCTTGTTCGAGAACTCTGGAAAGAATACAGGTAGTTCAATGGATTGGTTTAGATTACTAATGGAAGCCACTTTCAGTAGAAAGGAAGGGTTTGGTCTGAGAGAAACCCTGTCCTTATGAAAAATCAAGTAAGGTGGTCTAACTGATAAGGCTTGAAGCTCCGAGACATGTCTGGCTGAAGTGATGGCTACTAAAAAGATTTACCTTTCAAGTCAAATATTTTAAATCACAAGTGGCTGCAGGCTCAAAGAGGGGCGAAGTGAGACATTGTAGAACAAAATTTAAGTCCCAAGGCATAACTGGTTCAAAAACTGGAGGACGAAGCAGCATAGTGCCCTTCAGGAATGCCTTACAAAGTCTATGTGCCATGAGACTAGGCTCATCAGTGACGTGAAAAGGGGAAATAGCCGCCAACTTGACCTTAATAGTTGCGGCCACTGATCCTTGGTTGAAAAGCATGGAGAGGAATTCCAGGACTGATGAAATTGGAGCTGTATAAGGAAAGGAACTCCAGGACTGATGAAATTGGAGCTGTATAAGGATCAATTTGTCTTGCATGAGTCCATATGGAAAATCTCTTCCATTTGCTGGAATAGATTTTTCTGGTGGAAGGCTTATGGGAGGAAGACAGAATATGAACCACATCCGACAAAAAATAATGAAGCCTGACTAATGATGGAAGTGGAGGAGCCAGGCTGTCAACCAGAGGGTCTGAAGAGAGGGATGGAGCTGCCCTGACATATGAGTCAGCAAATCTGGTTGAGGGTCCAGAATCCAGGGGGCGTCCACTAGGTAAGGATGGAGAAAGGGGAACCAAATTTGACGAGGCCAGTGTGGAGCAATCAGAATCATTTTGCTTCCCAAAGATTGCGCTTTCTGAATAACCTTTGTCAGCAGAGGAATAGGAAGGAAGGCATACAGTAGACCGGAGGGCCAATCATGAACTAGAGTGTCCCTGGGTGACTACCCCCTGAGGGGGGATTAGGGTGAAGTAGCTGCTGTATTTGGTATTGAGGGGGCTGGCAAATAGGTCGCAGCAAGGCTGACCCCACCTGCAGAAAATCTGCTCCGCAACCTGATTGTTCAGGGACCACTCATGAGGCATCAGAATAGCTCTGCTCAACCTGTCGGCAATCACATTGGACTTCCCCAGAATGTGCATTGCTACAAGAAAATGTTGGTAAGCCACTGCCACACTCGCATGGCCTCTCTGCAAAGGGGGTACGACTTGGTTCCTCCATGTTTGTTTAGATACCATACCACCAACATATTGTCTGTGTGGATCGCAATTGTCCCGAGAGGAAGAAAGCTCTGAAGTGCTTGCAACGCTCTCATCTCCAGGATATTGATATGCAGATGCATCTCATGTCCCTGCCACATGCTTTGGACTGTCCTGCCTAGATAATACCCCCCCACCCCATCTGGGAGGTGTCCATGGTCACTGTGGCAACCGGAGGGGATGGAACGAAGGGTTTTCCTGCATCATGGTTGCTGGTGTGAAGCCACCAGTGCAGATCCTGCTTGCACCTGTCTGTGATTATTATGGGATGAGAAAGAGGAAGGTGTTGCAGAGACCACTGGGCGAAGAGTAGCCATTGAGGGATCCTCATGTGTAGCCTTACCAAAGGAACCAGCATAATTATAGCAGCCATCGTCCCCAACAATTTGATAATCAATTTTGCCTTCACTCTTCTCAAAGGGAGTAACGCGTACACCTGCTGTTGTAAACTTTGATTCCTTTCTAGTAGTAAAAACGCCCTCATGAGCACGGTGTCTAACTCGGCGCCTATAAAGGTGACACGCTGCGAGAGCAACAAGGCAGACTTTTCCCAATTTAGAGTGATGCCTAACTGTTGACACAGTTTGATCGTGGCTTCTCTAGTTTGTGAGAGTAGATGCCTGCTGGTGGCAGAAAGGAGCCAGTCGTCCAGGTATGGAAACACTTAGAATCCCTGACATCTCAAGTGAGCCGTTACCACTGCCATGCATTTGGTGAACACACTGGGGGCTGAGGTGAGACCAAAGGGCAGGGTGCGAAATTGAAAATGACTGGCTCCCAGCTGGAAGCGTAGATGACTTCTGGATGCCCCATCCATCTTTATATGGTAGTAAGCATTCTTGAGGTCGATGGAGCACATCCACACTTCTTTTCCCAACAATGGGAGAATAGATTGCAACGTGACCATTCGGAACTTGGACTTCTTCACATGGGTGTTCAATCTGCTGAGATCCAAAATGGGTCTCAGGTCCCCTGTCCTTTTCAGCACCAAAAAGAATATGGAGTAAATCCCTAATCCGATCTGGTCTGAGGGGACATGCTGGATGGCTTCTTTTTCTAGCAGCTTTAAAACCTCTGAAGCTGCGGAATCCCTTTGATTGGGTGGAACATCTGGGATTTTTTTGATCGGAGGGGGATCTGAAGAGAAGGGAATGCGATATCCTCCAGAAACTATTTTTAATACCCATTGGTCCTGAGTGATACTTTGCTAGGCCTCTGGGTATAGTGAAATGCGACCCCCGACTGGCTCCGGAAATGCACAGTTGAGCCTCCCATCAGGAGCGCTGGTAGGGAGAACCACAAAAGGATTTGTGGCCTCCCTGGTTATGTGGGCCTCCTCTGCCCCTAGGGTGACATCTACCAGAATTACCACCCCCTCCCCTGCCTCTGGAGAGGGACTCACCTTGTGCGTCAGGAAAAACCTCTGTGATTTTTTGAACCACATCTTCCCACCCCTCTGGGTCTTGGGATAAGGCCTAGAGGGTAGGCAAAAAAGTACAGTTTTGTACCTACCATAAATGTAGATGTTCGAGTGTATACATTGCTGCAGTCATTACACTTGGGTTATCCTGCCGTCAGGTGGTCCCGCAGTCGGCCAGAGTTCCAAAGTCTTGGTCCGGCGTCAGTTGCTGTCGCTTCTTCCCGGACTTAAGTGCGCCAGGGGTATATAAGAAGCAGCCGACGCCATTTTCTTCAGTTTTTCTTGCCCCAGATGTCAGGTGCCCCCAAATAGGTAGGCAATACATATTGCTAATAAAACATGCATAAAAAATTAAACCAAAACTTTCAGTTACCAGCAAATACACCACATAGGTTGTAAAGGGTAGAAGGCATAGATAAGTACCAGCAAGGAAGAGAGGATGAAGGAAACCTGGACTGCAGCAGTGTATACATTCGAACATCTACATTTATGGTAGGTACAAAACTGTACTATGTTCATTGTGTTACACTGCTGCAGTCATTACACTTGGGTAGAAACCCAAAGCTGAGGTTGGGTGGCTGGTTCTATAAAGCATTAGGGGTGGCTATAAGGCCCTGCAGCACTGCAGTGGCAAAGCCAGCTCTGGATTTAGAGTAAAGAGGCAAATGGTAATGCTTGGTAAAGGTATGCACAGAACTCCAAGTTGCAGCTTCCAAAATGTCCTTGGTAGGTACTCCTCTGAGGTAAGCAGTTGAAGTGGCTATAGCCCTGGTGGAATGAGACCTAATGTTGCTAGGTACAGCTTTCCCATGTTGTGTGTAGCAGAAACGTATACAGTGTCCTATCCATTTTGAGATGGTCTGTTTTGAAATAGCTTTTTCCTGTGATCCTGCAGCATATGCTACAAACAATTGCTCAGTTCTCCTGAAAGCTTTCATTTTGTCCAAGTAGAAGCGTAACTGTCTGTGTATGTCCAAGGAATGCAGTAGTCTCTCCCCTTTATTCTGGGAATTTGGATAAAATGTTGGCAAGTGAATAGTTTGGTTTAGAGCCACACTTCATACCACCTTTGGCATAAAAGTAGGGTTTGTTCTTAAAGACACCCTGTCTTGATGAAAAATGATGAAAGGTTCCACTGCCATTAGTGCCTGTAATTCTGATACTCTTCGTGCTGAGGTTATTGCCAGAAGTAGACCAGTTTTCCATGAGACATATTTTAATTCTGCTGAATTGGCTGGCTCAAAAGGAGGTAAAGTTAATTTCTCCAAGATGAAGTTGAGGTCCCAAGTTGGAGTTGGTGCTCTATGGGGCGGTCTTATGTTTTTAGCCCCTCTGAGGTATTGTTTTAGCAAAGGATGAGAGAAAATTGGCGGATCTGTGTTGTAATGAGCAGAGATGGCAGAGGTGTGGATCTTAATGGATGAAAAGGATAGGCCTTTGTCCAGCATCTCGGTTAAATATTGTAGTATCTGAGGAATATTTGGGACAAGAGGGTCAAAGCTCTGAGCCTGGTTCCAGGCACAGAAATCTCTTCCATTTATCCGAATAGGCTTTCCTGGTGCTAGGCCTCCTGGCCTCCAAAATGACATCCATAACAGCTTTAGAGAGAGGTGTTGTTTGCTTGACTAAGGAATCTGCCATGCAGCCAGGTTTAAAGTTTTGAGCTGGCTGTGAAGTATCTGACTGTTTTGCTAAGTCAGAAGATGTGAAATTTGAGGTAAAATCCATGGCGAGCCTTGTGCTAAGTTCTTTAAGATTGGGTACCAGAGCTGGCGTGGCCAGTCTGGGGCAATCAGGATCATTTTTGGCTTTTCTTGTCTGGCTTTTAGGAGTACCTTTGAAAGGAGAGCAGTGGTGGGAAGGCATATACTTGTAGGTTTTTCCAGCTGAATTAGAGGGCATCCACTTTCCATGCTTGTGTGTGGTAAGTCCTTGTGCAGAATTTATGTAGCTGGCAATTCATTGGGGAGGCAAACAGATCTATGTCCGGGCTCCACCATTTTTGTGTTATCATGCTGAATATTTGTGGATTTAATTTCCACTCGTGCGGATCCATGATGTTTCTGCTTAAGTCGTCTGCCAGAGTATTTTTCTCTCCTGGCAGGAATTGTGCTTGCAGATGAACTTGATAGGTTAGAGCTGTGTTCCACAAGGTCATGGCTTGTCTGCAGAGGGGATATGAATGAGTGCCCCCTTGCTTGTTTATGTACCACATTACTGTGGTGTTGTCTGTCTTTAGTAGTAGTTGTCCTGGATGCAGAAGGTCCTTGAAAGCTATAAGGGCATTTTGTACAGCTAGCATCTCTTTTTGATTGATATGAAGATGCCTTTGTTCTGCGGCCCACTTGCCCTGAATACATTTTCCTGCCATGTGTGCTCCCCAGGCGTAATCCGAAGCATCTGTTGTCAGTGTTTGCCTGGCTGTGGGTTGAGTGAAAGGCTGTCCCTTGTTGAGGTGACAGGCTTGTGCCCACCATCAAAACTCCTGTTGAAGGCAAGGGATAAGTGGTATTACTGTTTCCAAACTGTGACAGTGTTGAGACCAAACACTCTTTAGGTACCATTGTAATTTCCTCATATGCAGTCTGGCATATGGAATTAGTAGTATGCAAGATGCCATGAACCCCAAGACCTACAGAATTTTTTTTGCAGGGAGTTGGTTTTTTGTTGCCATCAATTGAAAGTATTGAGTCAGTTGTCCTTGCTTGTCTGGCGTGAGATAAGCCATCTGGGCCGTTGTATTTAAGCTGGCACCCAGGAATATTATCTCTTGTGAGGGCACTAGTTTTGACTTCTTTTCGTTTACTGTGTACCCTAGGCAAATTAGCAATCTTTTTACAAACGCCAGATGCTTTAGAAGAATGTCTTTGCTCTCTGCTTGAATAAGGCAGTCGTCCAAGTATGGGTAAATTTGAATTCCTTTTTGTCTGCAAAATGCAATTACTGGTGCCAGACATTTTGTGAAGACCCTGGGCGCAGTAGAAAAGCCAAAGGGCAGTGCAGAGAACTGGTAATGCATTGAACCAGCTATGAATCTGAGGTATCTTCTGCAATTTTGTCTGATAGGGACATGCAGGTATGCCTCCTTGAGGTCCAAAGTAACGAGCCAAGCCTTCTTGCCCAGCATGGGAAGAAGCTGCTGTGGTGTTAACATTTTGAATTTCGGAACATCCAGGTAAGTATTTAGAGAGGAAAGGTCCAGTATGGGTCTCCAGGCTTTGTCCTTTCTGGGGGACCAGAAAGTGTCTTGAGTAAAATCTTTGTCCTTGCTCCTGTTGTGGCACTTTTTGAATAGCTCTCATGTCCATGAGGGCTGTAATTTGTTGTTGAGCCTCTGCCCATTGATTTTGTGGCAGGTCTGGCATTCCTTTTAGCCTTGGTAAAGTGTGAAAGTGGAACCTGTAACCTTGAGACACAATATTCAGAACCCATTTGTCTTGGGTGATAATACGCCAATTTTGATAAAAAAAGTGCTAGTTTTACCCCCAAGGGGGCTGCCAAAAGGGAAGTGCTTGGCATCTGAAGGGGGAAGTCATTGGGACTGTTTCCTATAAGGTTGTGACCTGTCTTCCCCTCCTTTTGGAGTGGAAGCACCCCATTGTTGAGGTCTGTACGAGCCTTGGGGCTGAGATCTGCCTCTTGGGCGTCTGTATCTGCCCCTTTGTGGTCTGTCTGACACTGGAAAGGATCAATTTTTTTGTAGGCCAATTTCTGCTGAATCGAGGTGGCTGTACCTGTAAGAAATCTTTCGCTGTTTGCACAGATTTTGCCTTATCCTCCATTTTCTTTAATACCTCTTCTGCCTTAACACCAAATAAGACATCCTGCTGTAAAGGTGCATCCAATAATTTTGCTTTGACATGATCAGGTAAACCTTGTTCTTTTAACCAGGCATGCCTTCGAATCACAGATCCTGTAACTGCTGCTCTACAAGAAGCCTCCAATGAATCAAAACCACATTGTAAAGTATGTTTTCCCACTTGTTCAGCTGCATGCAATAAATCCTGCAGTTCCTTATAGTCAGGATGTTCTGCATTTGTAAGCATTTTCTGTTTTAACAGAGACATTAAGTATTGCTGATATTTAAGCATATGAAACTGGCAATTTAAAGCCCTCACTGCTAAAGTTGCAGAAGTGTAAACTTTCTTCCCCCATCTGTCTAAAGCTCTAGAATCCCTGTCAGAGGGAACTGGATTTTTAGCCGTGGAAGCCTTGACCCCTTTGGGACCCTGGGAAATAGTTTCTGGTTCAGCAACATTGTTTTTATAAAGAAATTTGTGAGAGTCAGGGACTCTGTAGTATCTGTCTGGCTTGACTGGAGCAGGGGGCAAAGAATCAGGATTTAAACTGGATTCAGAGTACACATAATCCACAATGTCCAACACTGGCGGAATAGCAAGGAGCCTGTGCTGAGGCAATAAAAGAAAATCTCTGAGCCTTTTCTTGGATTCTGAATAATCCTGGCCCTCCCAATGGAAATGCTCCCTCATGGTATGTAAAGTTTCCCCAAAAAAATAGTCCTCTGGAGGAGAGGCTGAAGGAATTGATTATTCAGCATCAGAATCCTCATAGGGGGGTAAAGAGTATCCCTGATCTGAAGAGGAATCCAGAGAAATGGAAACCTGGTCAGAGGAATCATAGTCTGCATCCTGCCTAGGCCTTTTATCAGGAGGGGGGTGGGAGCCCCTGATCAGAGTAATTAAGTCTTTGGCCATTTTGAGCATCTGTTTTTTAGGCATGGAGGCCTGTCCAGGAGAATGATGCACTTGTTTCTTTGTCTTTAAAGGAGTTTTAGCCTTGGCTGTAGATTTGATGGTAAGCTGAGAAGGTCTGAAAACACCCTCAAAAGCCGATGCCTGCTCAGCGGCTCCGGACCCTTCTGATGGATTAATATCTGCAGGCCCTAAATCTTGAGTATCCAGAGGCCTAGCCATCTCCATGTGGGAGTCGGAGGGGGCCTGTGGTTCTGAATTAGCAGTTGTCAGGGGCTGCAAATGTGCCTCACTGAAGACTGGAGAACCGGCGACTGGCCTAGAAGAGGTTTCATCGTCAGTTTTGGGCCTCGGCCTGTCCTTATCCTTGTCTTTGCGCTTTTTGTGTATTCCAGTCGTCGGTTGTTCCGACGGCATGGTATAATTTAACCTTCGGCCAAAATAATGTCGGGCAAAATCAAACCGACGTTTAATAGTGCACTTGTTAAATCTAGCACAAAACCGACAACTAGTGACGTTGTGGTCTGGGCCTAGGCATGGAATACAGTAAGAATGAAAATCCTTATGAGGTATTTGCTTCCCACAAGAAATACAATTATTAACTTTTACTGACATCGGTCTGAGGCAAGAAAAAGTTTCCCCAATGGGGTACTTAGCTTTATTGAAGACTTCAGTTCTGAAATTCGAATTGAAAATCTCAGGAGTCGGCCGACCGGCACTTGCAAAATGCTTTTGCTTCGGGCGCCACGCAGCAAGAAAGACTGAAGAAAATGGTACTGGCTGCATCTTATATACCCCTGGTGCACTGATGTCAGGGAAGAAGCGACAGCAACCGATGCCGGATCAAGACTTTGGAACTCTGGCCGACTGCAGGACCGCCTGACGGCAGGATAACCCAAGTGTAATGACTGCAGCAGTGTAACACGATGAACATCGGACTCCCACAGTAGACAGAGTTTTTCTCTCTTGCTCGCACCTAGTGAGAGTGTCCTTCACCTTGGTTCCGAATAAGGAGAAACCATCAAACGGGGAATTGGTGAACGTAGACTTGAAGGCCTCCGCAAAATTACTGAGGCACATCCAGGAGTATCTCCTAAGAGCAACTCCCGAACTTGCTGCCCTACCCGCTCCTTCGACTGCATAAGAGATCAGCCTCATGGAGGAGTTAGCAATAGAGTTGAGAGTAGACATCTGTTGACCTTCTGAGCCACCGCATCAGAATCGTTACCCTGTAGAGTATCTCCAAGCTCTTTCAGGAGATCTCTTTGGAGCCGTGTAAAATGAGATAAGTAATTCAATGACCACAGAGTAAAGACCACTGAAGAAAACATAAGCTTCCCGTACCGGTCCATGGTCCTAGACTCCTTGTTAGGAGGATGGACGGTAGACAAAGTCTCAGCCAGTTCCTTCTTGGTGGTCGCTGCCACCACCATGGCATCTACAGGAACTCCCTTGGATAGAAACCCTTTGTCAGAGGGGGTGGACAAGAATTTGTGGGGTCTCCTGGGGACTGGTTCCACAGAGTCAGGGGTTTCCCGCACCCTTCGACAAACCAGATCCAAAAGCTCAAAGGTTGGAGCCCCAAAGGCCTTCAGGAACACAGACTCCTCCTCGGAGGGGGCTTTGGACGGCCAGTCACTCCTCTGCTTCAAAATTTCTAGGATGTCAGAGAAAGAGACATCCTCAGAGGATGACTTGGAAGACCCTCCGATTCTTCGAGGTCGGTGTCTGACGTGAGGGACTCATCTTGGGAGTCAATATGCTTCCTCTTTTCTGGGTGGCTAAAACACTGAGGGGCCCTCAGAAATATGGGGACCACTCATGGGGGTATCCTGAGGCCTTAAGATAGAGGGTGATCAGAGACCCACACCAGAGCTGGAGGGGACAGAGTGCCAGTGCCGAATGATGTCGCTGAGGACCTGGCCAGTGCGCTGCGCATGGCCTCAAAAGCTGGTCCCCCAGGCTCCGAAGATCAACCAGCTGTGGAAGACCTCGGAGCAGAAGGGACAATGTCCGAAGCCAAAGCAGGGGTCAGGCTTCCCCGCACCGAAGCACCGAAAGGGAGGCTAGGAGGCAAAAAGCGACCCGAGGCCTCCCCGTCGGGTCCGGCTGAGGAACCATGAGTCCTGGACCCCATGAACAGAGCCAACGGGGTCGGAGCTGAAGCTGGATCCGATAAGCCAGGATGGGCCATCACAGCCAACCTAGGGACATCAGATGGTGCCAAACACTCCGGCTCCGAAAGCTGGGATTCGACTGGAGGAGGAAGTATTGACGCTGGCTGGGTGACAGGCTCTGGAGCCGACTGGGCTGGAGCCAAAAACAATTTTGCCATAACCGGTGACTGGAGCAGTCTCTGTACCACTATCTACATCCACATCTGAAAGAGTACTGTAGGACCTAGAAGATAAGGAAGGAGATCTAGACCTCCTCTCCAAAGGAGACCTACGAGGAGGAGAGACCGGCCTAAAATTTGGAGACCGGATCTGAACTAGCACCTCCGCAATCGGCTCTGAGGGACTTGGAGCCGAAGCAGATTCAGTCAATACACTAACTTCCTGCGGCTCCGAGGACAGTGGAGCCGAGGATGCCACAGTAGATTTCACTACTTTCTCCGGAGGCTCCGAGGATACAGATGGAGCTGGAGAATGCTTTTTTGCCTTAGAAGTTTTACTCTTAGAGGGAGAGGACTTGAAGCTAGAAGCCCTTCCCAAATCCTCCTCGAAGGAGGGTTTCAGAAGTCCCTTCAAAATTAGTTTGTTCTTCCTCTCCTGAAGAACACGCAGGCTAAATGCATGGCAGAAAGTACAAGATTCCTGGAGGTGAATAGCCCCCAGACAATAAACACAAACAGAGTGTCCATCAGTGATAGACATCTTATAACCACATTTAGCACATTTCTTAAAGCCGGAGGGCTTATGCTCTTTCATATCCTTAGACATAATGAGAGAAAACACCAAACGTTAATAACGATCAACCATTAATATATAAAGCACGGGAACTAAGCAAAACCAACAGACAATTACAAAAGACCTCTAACTTAATCAGTCTCAACAGGAACACAAGGAAAGGACTAGGTCCTCTAACTTAAACGGTCCTAACCCGAGGGATAGGTACCTACTAACCCTAACAAGCAACACAGAAGAAGGGGCGGACTAGGTCCTCTAACTGAAATGGGCCTAGCCCATAGGGGAAACAGTTAGCGGGACACCACAATAGACAATACCACCCAAAAAAATTTACACCAAATATTAGAGCAGTACACACACAACACACAGCTATGAAAATAGCTTTTTTTTTTTTTTTTTTGAAGCAAAAAACTGTCAATAAAGACAAAGTGATACTTAGCCACAGCCAAGAGCGAGACCATGTCCGAGCTATACGAGCGGCAAATGAGATCTGGGGAAAGGGAGCAGTGCAGCATGAGATACCTTCTTAGCCCAGCCAATTGAAAGACTTTGAGCTAGAGTATGGCCGAGTCGGAGCCGAGGTTCGGCTCAGAACCCACTGGTAAGAATGTAGGCGAGATTGGACTACATAACATCCTGTTGTTATTTATGTAAAGCCACAAAGATTTATGTTTAGTGCTTATGTGGTTGGAATTAGGCCAGTCAACTGAGGAAAAGTAGTTTCTTAAGATCCAATTAGTTATGCTATGTTTGCCAGTGCTTATCTGTTCTTGTAGAACCTGTTATTTATGTGAAGAAACAAAAGACTTAGGGGTTTGGTGTTTTATGCGGTTTAGTTTGGAATTAGGCCAGTCTTTATTCAAATTACCAACTATTTACTCTTTGATGCTTGGTGTTAGTAGAGATCTAACATATCTTCTAGTATGGAAGTACTTAACTTGGTTGGTCGTGGTGAAATATAGACTGTGACAATAATAAGATAACTAAAAGTATGGTTAAGGGGGCGAACACAAATTCAGAAACTTCTGTTTGAGAGTTCAAGAGGCTAAATTGGTTGGACTATATTATATATATTCCTTCTCATTTCATGAATGTCCGTCTGCTCTGATGATATCACATCCTACCGGAAGTATCTTGTCATCTACGTTAGGCATTACACATGATTTTCTAATATTTAAGACATCAGGTCTGTAATAATGAATCCAGCTTTTCAGCTTGGTTATCTTATTACAGAGATGTCTGATGTTTATCTGGTATATTTTTATTCCTTCACAGTTATGGCACTTTGTATATGGGTGAATTATAAAATGTGAGTTTTGAGAAGTGAACTCCTAGTTAGTTTCTATAACTCTACTGCTACTATTGTATAATAGTGAAGAAGTTTTTGTTTAATTTTATCTAACAGCCAATTTTCTGTTCAAGTCCTCTTTACAGGAAGGAGGTATCTGGTGTTATCTAAAGGAGGGTTATTTGGTTTGATATGGAGTAAACCGTTAACACTGTTCTGAGAATTTTAGTAACATTGATCGTCTGTTAGCCATGTTACTAGTGTTAACAGTGAAAGCAGAGCCACTGGTGTAGTGATAAGTTTATTGTTGTAGGGCATACCGATTGATGAAATGAAGAGGGATGAATTTTGTTTTATGTGGATGTGGAGTCTGTTCCACAGCAGCAGTATCCTCTGAAAATTATACCTGTCCCTCCAAACTGTTCTGCTGATGGTGCAAAAAAGGTTTAGATGTCTATACAAAGTAATTCTGATGCCATTTGACTTGCTGATATGTAATAAACCCATCAGTAATGGGTCGGAGGATGACTTGTATTCCAGATACAGCCTGCAGGATACAGAGTACAGTGACATGGCTTTGAGTCGGTCCACACAGGACATGTTGTTTAGGCCTTGTATCCTAACAGTAAGATACCTTTGTGGGTGCTCCAGTTATTGCATGTGTCTGGACAGATACATGCCAAAGGGGGCATTATATGCAATGACTGGTGTAATGACGGCAAAGTAAAGGGGGGGTGATGACATCCCTAGACACAATCCCTTTGTTTATAAGCTATGCAATACAGAAGGACTTTCTTACAACGATAGACACATGCTGGTCATAAGTCAAGTCACTGTCCACATAAGTTCTAATACTGAACAACTGGGTCAACTCTTAGGGGAATACTGTCAATGTGGTAAGTCCCTGGGATAGATGACTTCCCAAAATATTCATTAATTTATTTTGGGACATTTAGTTAGAGGCCATAAATTTTGACACCAGTTATTTATTTGAGGAAAACATTCCTGCAGGATGGCTAAGTCATATGGGATTCAGTAACTGCTATTAGCTTACAGTCATCTATAAACAGTCAGACAAAGCCCTTTGGTATTGGCTTTCACTTCAGAAAAGAATGTGTAGAAATATCAAACAGTATATAATCAGCTGAGGATGAGAGGGGATAGCTTTGGAGGAGAAATAAAATAACAGTATGGATACAGTCTACCACACCATAGCTGAGAATGTGCAAGCAAGTAGCAAGTGTGTGATGCAGTTTACTAATGGGGTGTGCTACTAACCAGTGCTACACTGGACAGTATCATGGCTCAGGGTCAGTGGTTAAACTGGACAGTGTCATGGCTCAATGGTTACATATTCTGCATAACACTTCTACAGTCTTAGGATTTACTTCCAATGAATAGTTAGTCTGTATCGAGTCTGCATCTTCTCACTGAATTTGCAAGGATTTTTGCCAGGTACTCCTACCACCACCCAAGTGGTTTGCGTTCTGACTCAAAAGAACTTCTGGTTAACAAATATAATGAAAACTAAATTATGGACACAGTTTAAAAGCAATGTGGACAAAATATTCTTTAGGCAATGATGCAAACACTTAACGATTTCCTGATATTGACGTGGATTGTAAAACAGTAATAACATTCAAGAATGGGATATATGCAAAGCAATTCTGGGAAAGCATAGACTGTGGTACACTTTGTTCAGGCAGTAATGAAAAAGGTAGTCAAGCAATGATCACTAATTTCCTTATCTTTAAAGTACAATATGTCCTGCCAATAACACATCTGACTTCTTCAAACAATGCTTAATTACCCGAAACTCTGAAAAACAAAATATGCAGATTCATTTCATCTTGGAGCACAGGGAGCATCATTGTGTATCACTAGGCAAGGTCAGCTAGCTTCCCTTCACATTAAGGCCAGCATGCTAACCTATAAACTAACACTTAAGCTTCTAAACCGGCAAAACTCTCTCTCAATAAAGAAACTAATCACAGGTATGCACTACTGTCCTTTAAGAACACATGATCAGGTAGAATCTACCCTAGAGAAAGACCTGCCTTCAAACAGGCCACTGGAGAAAAGGCTTTTACCAAGCCAGCACCACCTTGCTCAAACAATTTACCTCCTTCCATAAGAAAACGCAAATATGCGGATACTATCAGACTTTTTCTCCAAAATGTTTAAGTACCATAAGTACTTAACAGTTCTACATACATAATGTACCTGCATTTCCACAATGTATTATAACTGTTTAATATAACTGTTACACAGTTCTGAGTATTTTTTTTTACTATTAAAAGAGACGAAAAAGTTTTGTGAAACCAATTTCTAATAATACTTTTTTTTTTTGTTTTGCTACACGTTACAAACCTAAATCAGGTCAAATGCCCCTTAGATATCTATTTCTAAATAATCGGGGTCAGCCACCGCTGACATATGTACCCCCTCACCCCCCGATCTATACCTTCCCAACATTCCCGTGGCCCATACAAAGATGCATCTCCTCTTTGGGTCGGTTGGTCGGTCCTGCCTCTCCAGGCATGAAGAACCTTACAGCTATTATGGCTTGGCATCTACATGATAAGATGCAGGTTGAAATGGCAAGGACAGGGTTTTCATACAGCAGCCAACTGGTTGTACTGGCAAGCTGGTGCGCACGTCTCTTAGACTTACCACTAATTGTAAGCTGGTATATATGTGCAGATGCATGTCTGCGTGCAACTGGGATGTAGACAGTGAAATGTCCTGCTCCTACAGTGATGCAAGCCCGAATTCTCTCCACCCACAAACTCTCCCCAGCAGCTGCTGACTTCCTGCTTTCCTAGTATCCTTTGGGCAACAGGTAATGGTCAGCTTCCCCAGCGCTTCATCCCCTCCCCCTCTTCCTGAGAGAAGTGAGCAGACTCTTTATCGTTCTTCTTCCTCCTCCTCATATCTACTCCTCCACTTCCTGGGCTTTATCCTTCTATGACGAGGAACTAAAACTATATGATAAACCTGCACTGTTTACCGTCTTATTCTGTTTTCTGTAATATACTGTATCTCTAACGCTATGTCATTTTGTTCTTTTTAACTCAATGCATCACAGTTGTTTTTGTATGTAATTTTGTATATGCCCTGTCCAGGTCCTGGCTGAAAAGGCTTGGGACAAGCCTACCTAAATGATTTGCAAATAAACTGAAGTTGCTAAAAAGCTTCATCCTGTAATCTAGGTTTGATTTCTTCAAGTTTCACAAATTTTTTTTATGAGTAAGACTCTGATGTCATCACCTAACCAGATCAGAGCTCTCACAATTTGCCCCTAAAAGCACTGTGCTTAATAATACATAGACTTATACCTACCCTGGGATAAACATTTTACTCAAAATTCAGGAATACAATCAGATTAGGTCAGTTGAGTAGTTATTAACTGCTGTCTTCTATTTCTATTCCACAAAAAACATGATCATACCATATTCATCCATCTTCACCATACGCCCTGTCATACATCACAGTTATCAGTGTCTGCTGCCATTAAAGTTACAATGATACAAACAGTATATTATGACATCTTGTAGGAGTAATGCAACTGTACCTGCTTTAGTTTAAGTTTCACCTCGTCCAACCCACCAATATGTTCCCAAGCAACTGCGCTGACTTCTTTCAGTCCAATACTTCCTCTGAGACATGATGGCTGAATTTTCTTAGAAGCATCACAAAAATCTGCCATTTGAATTTTATCAATGGAGCCCTAAATTACAATTTATAAAAAGGGTGAGTACAACATTCACGATAATCATGTTTTGTAAAATATTAACATATTTTGCTTCTTGCTGTGTAAAATAATTTGCATGCATTTTAAAATACAAAGCATGAGTACAAACCAGCAGTACAATTTAAGAATATAATACAGATAAGACAATTCTAAGAAGGGTACATTATGGTAAAATGAGTAAGCTTGGGACAGTGCATACTTAATATACAGTAATCCAAAACTAAACATAATCTAATTTAATATACTTAAGTCAAATTATCACACAAAAACTAATACCACAGTCAAAAATCAAGTCTAAATAATGTGAATAATATCAATTCCCTATGCAGTCTTGAAATAAAACAGGAATCAGTGCAAGTGAATATTTTATATATATATATATATATATATATGTGTGTGTGTGTGTGTGTGTGTGTGTGTGTGTGTGTGTGTGTGTGTGTATACACACACACACACCACACCCAATATAAATATATAAAACTCCCATCAGTCTAACAACCATCTGGCCAGTTGCTGCAGCTGCGCATATTCAATCTCAAGGTGAAAGCACTGTTCATTCATTCCCCATAAGGACCACAGGCAACTTTAATGCCCCAATCTGCGCGTACAATTTTACATATATATATATATATATATATATATATATATATATATATATATATATACACACACACACACACACACACACACACACACACACACACACTAATCAAACCTACTTCATCTGTATCACAGGTAGGATTTATATCAGCTTTAAGGGCTTAGCATGATCAGCCATGTCACTGGCAAGACTGTCTGTCTCCTTCGACCTTCTTCTCAAGAAGAAATGGAGGGGAAAAGTGAGCAGGGACCTGGAAGTTGATGAACAGATATCCCAGGCACTTAATCAGTCTGAGGCAACTGGCCCCCAATGTGACAAGTTTGCAGCCCCTAGGCTGGTCATCATCTTCTCCACAGCACTCTGATGATGTCCCTTCAGAGCATGTCATGGTCAAGGATCTAGGCATGTCTATACAGACGGATCACTTGCAGTCACAGCATTTGCAGTTGATGTGAAAGCCCAAAGTATGCAGTCTAATTCTAAGAGTTCTGGGCACAACATGCCAATTTTGTACATATTTCTTTGTCTACCATATGCAAGGGCACGCACGCACAGACATACACATGGTTTTTCTCTCTTGCCAGACACAAAAGAAATTTGCTGTAGGAAAACGCACAATGTAAAATGCGCAACATACAGGTGGAGTGGCCTGTATGTTGTACATACAACTTTCAGGTGGAGTGACCTTCTGTCAAAGTTTAGTTTTGTCAATCATACATCACTGAGACATACTGCGTTACCCTAGCTGAATCTCACCCTCACCCCCAGAAACCATGGTAAAGCCCATTTCCAAGGTTCACTGTCTTGAGTTTTGCTGGTTTGTTTTTAGGAAGCTGTGACCTGATGATTTGTAGCGTAATGAAAACATTGGTAACACAAAAACACACACACACACACACACACACACAGAGTGCTGTTACATGCACAGAGAACAGACTAAAATTATGTAAAACTTGAAGTTAGGCAAAAATTCTGAAGGAACAAGCATGTCACAACTGTGTGTGTCCTACCCCTTTCACACACAAACATTAACGAGACATATAAAATTACTTAATATTAATTTCTTGTTAAACTCCACATCTCTTACACAATTCAGAAATAGTTTATGATCTTTTCTAATTTTATTTATTTATTTATTTATTTATATTTGTTGACCGGGAGTGTCCAATTGGACGTAGGTCCATTTTCAGCGGAGGCCCGGGGAGAAAAGCTCCACAGTTAAAATAAACAGACAGTAGTTACATTGGATTACATAGCGATTAACAATTTACATAGCAATTACTTACAACATATTTACAGATGAAGAACATAGTACATCAGTAGACAACTAGAATATTTTTCTGTGAAGTACATAACAGACATTAACTAATGTTAAAGTAAGAAGTTCCTGCTGTATAATAAGTACTAGGCTTATGAGCATCTGAGCTCGCTATAATCAAGGTAGTTAGTGGAGTGGAAAGAAAGGTAGTGGTTGGATGGGGTGGGTGATATCAGAGTGGGAGTTGCAAGGGCATAGCCAGCATGTTTTTAGGTGCACTTTTAGTAAAGTTTTGAAGTGGGTGCATGATGGTACGGAGGTAATTGTGGGTGGGAGGGAGTTCCATAATTTGGCTATGGTGCAAGAGAACAGTGCTTCACCAGCAGAGTTATTGGCTTTAGTGATCTGCAAGTGATATTTGTTGCTGGATCTTAGTGGTCTGGTGGTGCGATAGGGTTGGAGTAGATTCTGGAGGGATGGGACATTTAGTGGATGGTTTATTAGTTTGTGGGTGAGTGAGAGTTGATACCATTGAAGGAGGTGAGGGAGTTCAAGCCAGCCCAGTTCAGCAAGTGAGAGACAGTGGTGACTACGGTAGGATGCCCCTGAGGCGAATTTGGCGATTTTGTTGTAGCAGGTCTCTAGCTTGTTTAGATCACATTGCCTTAGGTTGGTATATATTGGAGAGGCATAAAGTAGGGTGGAGATAAGGTGGGAATTTGCTATTGAAATCTTTGCTGCTTTGGTGAGAAGATGCTTATTTCTGTATAACGCTCCTAATTTTTGTGGACTTTTTATGGTCATGGATATGTGAATGTCAAATTTTAGTTTATTGTCTATTTCCACTCCTAGCAATTTGGTGTTTTCAGTTGGGTATATAGTGGTGTTGTCTTTTGCTGTGATGTTAAAGTGAGAGTTGTTTTGAGTATGTTTGGTGGGTTGGAAGATGATTAGTTTAGTTTTGTTTGGGTTGAGTATTAATTGGGCATCGGATAACCAAGTTTCAACAGAGGAAAAGGCTTCCTGTGTGACTTTTTGCAGTTTGGGTAGGGACTAGGCTGAGCAGATGATGGTAGAGTCATCTGCGTATTGTATGAGTGTGCCATGTGCAGTGGCAGAGGCTAGATTATTTGTGAAAATAGAGAAGAGTAGGGATCCAAGGATGGATCCTTGGGGAACCCCTATGGAGACAGGTAGTTGGAGAGATATGTCATTCTGGGATTGTTGGCGGTCAGACAGGTAACTCTGAAACCAGTTGGTGACTGATTGTGAGAAGGATAGGTTATTGAGGACAGAGATAAGTTGTTTGTGTGGGACCATGTCAAATGCTTTAGATAGGTCTAGGAAAGTAGCAGAGGAGAGATAGCCATTGTTTTTATGCTGAAGGATAGTGTTAGTAAAAGAGAGTAAGGCAGTGGTGGTGCTATGGTTTGGTCGGAAACCATGCTGAGTATTGGAAAGGATGTTGTTAGTAAGGAGGTAGTCTGAGACCTGAGAGTGTATGCATCTCTCTAGTATTTTGGAGAGTGGAGAGAGAATAGCTATGGGGCAGTAATTGGTTAGTTCTGTGGAGGGTCCGCCTTTGTGGAGGGGAATTATATGTGATACTTTCCACAGTGTGGGAACATAACTTTCTGACAGAGATCGGTTAATCAAGATGGATACTGGGTAGGCCAGAGCATCAGCTGCGATTTGTAGGTATTCACTTGGCAGGTTGTCTGCTGCTAATGTGGTGGGTTTAAGTTTAGTTAAGAGTTTTTTTATGTTGGAGGTAGGTACAGGAGAAAAAGAGAAGGCAGTGGGGAGAATAGTAGTTGAAGGTGTGGGTTGGAGGGGAGGGGGTTGTGTTGTTTAGCTAGTGATAATATGGTTTGTGTGAAGTGTGTGTTGAATGAGGTAGCAATATTTTCTGAGGAGTGAGGGATGTTAGGAGGAGGGGTACTGACTTTACCTGGGTGGAGGATGGAGTTTATGGAGGACCAGAACTGTTTGGGGCTGTGTTCGGAGGAGTCTAGGGCAGACTGGTAGTATTGGAATTTGTCCTGTTTTATTAGCTTTTTGACTCTATTGCATAGTTCTAGTGATTTCTGTCTAGTTAACATCAAGTCATTTCTTGTGAGTCATAACTGTGACAAAATATTTTTCTTATAACTGGTGCAGTTATCAATGTTTTGTACTGCCTTCATGCACGAGTTTCTGATGCAACAGGCATTCTTTCTCATGCCTTTACACTTAAAATTAAAGTTTAGCAGTGTACTATTTATATTTTTCTTCATTTACTTTATGAATTTACATTTTGTTAAGCCAGCTGTCCCTGCTTGTCAGTGTCCATTTTCGAAAGGGACCCAGTGAACAAATCCAAGAATACAATGGTAGTTTTAATCCCAATCATACAGAAACATATCTAAAACCAAACAGCAATTATCAGCACATATAATTAAAAAATACAAAATAATGTATTAAGCATACATGAAAAGTGAGGGTGCGTCTGTGTAACATAGTCATAACAATGGAGTCATTAGGTAAAGAGTGTTGAGTTGGGATAACATTTAGTGGAATACATTATGGTTAGTTGTGTGGGAGAAGGAATGATATGAGAAGAGGTAATAGGTTACTAGCTGATTCACTTGACAATAAGGATGCTTTGAAATGGAAGGAAGAGTTTGAGGATAATGAGGAATTGTACGGAAGTAAAAAATAGATGAATAGAGGTGGGAGGACACATTACAGCATCACTATCAGATTCTTTTGATAAGAGTAGTTGTTTTGTTTTAATATCAAAGTATTTATATAACAAATAAGGTAGAAGCTTCTTATTCTGGCAAAATCCTTAATCAAATTCATACTTCTAATATTTATGACCATATTCTAGTCATCTCATCCCAATTTAACCTCACTGGACTGCTGTTCCATGACCTTCCAATTAGGTCTATCCTCCCCCATAATTCTTATTCATAATCTTTATTTTTTGTTTGTTTATTTACTGGATGGTACACTGATCCCAGTAGACCATTTGTGGGTACCTCCTGAGTGAAGAAATTTACAAAAATAAACACACAACTAATTCACAACCATGGAGTAATCACAGATGGTTCAAAGTCTTGCATGCAAGTGAAACAATGCATTAACAGAGAAGAAAAAAAACAAATCTTTATTTATTTTAATAATAAACACAGAAGGTAAGCAACAGGTGACAACAGGGGAGGGGTATAGAAGTGAAGTAGATGTGAGAGGGGTTAGGTGATGTGCCGGGGAAAAACACTTGCAGATGGATTTTTGATAGGGGTATCTTTTGAGATCTGCTCTGAAAATGAGGACAGAGGAGATTTCTTTTAGGTGATGCCAGAGTCTGGGTGCAATAATAGAGAAGGTGTGGTCCATACAGTGCTGTTTGGTTTGAGGGGTTGCAGTGAAACAGCTGATTGGGAGAAGCTGCAAACATTGTCAGGGGTGATTTTATTATGGAGTTTGGCAGGAAAGCAATTGGTTAAAGTACCTAGAAAAGAACAGACTCTAGGAGTAGTTCAACTATGTAGGAACTGGGGGCATCTGGCTTTCGACACTGTGGTGCGGTGGTGTTCCGGGGAGGGAGTTGCAAATGAATCAGCAGATTTTGTTTTCAATGGTTCAAAAATGGGACTGTGGATGGATGGATGGACTGCAGTGAGGATGAGTTTTATTTATTTCTTTTTTTTAGTGGTTATGACTGAGGAGGAACCCAAATTTCTGCTGAGCTAGACAGATTCTCTAGCCCGTTGCAGCTCTAGCTGGCAAGGAGAGTAAAGGAGATATTTTTCAGGACCAGAATAAAAGTTTATCTTTCGTGGTATTTTAAGTATGATTATAAAAGTTAAGTGACTGGTCCAAAATAAATAGACTAAGGTATTTAAAGGACATGGTTGTTTCTATTAGGGTATCATTGAGATCTGTGATGTTGAGATTTTTAGTATTTTTTCCTGCTTTTGTGAGGTTCCAATATCAAACTTTTTCTTTTGAAGGGGATTAGGGTGTTTATCCAGGAATTAAGGGAGTGCTGGTCAAACTGATGTTAGCTTTGAGCATCTGAATGTGAATGATCAGATCAAACGATAACCACTTAATCAGCACAAAGAGTGATAGGAAGGTCAGAGGGTAGTTTATCGATACAGACTGCAAGTAACAGGGGGGGCAAGTATGGAGTTCTGGTGCACTTCCTTGATAAGGGTTGCTGGAGGCGAGAGAGAGTACATGATTTTGATTCTGAAATACCTATATGTTAAGTCTTGGGAGCAAGTAACAGTGCTGGAGCCAACTGGTTTCTTTGAGGGAGTGAAACAGAAAAGGTGATCAATAAGATCAAATGTTTTGTCAAGTTTAATGAAGAGTGCTCCTGAAAGGTTTCCTTTATCCAAGTTTTTTAACACTTTTATTACATTATCACTTAGCCAAACATTCATAACATAAAAGAAAATAAACCATATTAACATGTTTCCAGCTATACTATCATAATTCGAACGTTACATAAATTGTTCAATTCCTGCCTTCCCTTAAACCTCTCATTGTTCTCCTAGACATTATTTTGCATGCAGTGTTTCCACAATTTCAATTTATTTGTATGTAATTGGCTCCTTCTCTTTTCTAAAATCCTACTTCTAGTTCTTTTAACTTTGTTACAATATTCAGTACTTCAAATACAGGTGGTTTAGACTTTGATGCCATTTCTAGTAACTGATTTTTTGGCAGCGACCAGAATTAAACTTAACAAGGCCTTACTACATCCCATCTCAAAAGAATCATTTCCTTAGTTACACCCATTTGCTCACTCATTATTTCTGAGCACTCTTCAGGGAATTTTTAAACTTTGCCAACTCATTACACTCCCAAAGTATATGCTCCCAGTTACCTCTTTTTTTCCCATCACACCTTCCACATTTGACATCTAGCTGAGGAAAAATTGTCTGAAATCTGATTGGGGTCTAAAATACCCATTCAAACACTTACAAGCAAAAATTCCTAAACCTTTTGGACTTTGTTGCATACTTGGAAGCCGTACATATGTTCTGACATTATTCCCTTGTAAACTGTTGCTTCAGTCTCTCTTCCCAATATTTTCTAACCTCCGTTGATTAATTTTTATAGTTATCGTGCAATATCTTGCATGGCCTATTAATTATGCTTTTTTAGCAGCAGTTTTTATTCTAGATTAAACTAAAAACTCAACCAGTGCGGGTCTTTCACTTAGGATTCCCCTCTTCCTTTCTCTTTGCCTATACTCTGATATCAATTCCTGATAGAGAAGGCAGCCTCAAGCCCCGCAGTCCAAATGTCTTCTTGGCGTCATCCCACTCCATCACCTTTCCCACTCTAGTTATTTGCTCCCAATACTTCAGTTCTTTTGCCAGTTTTTTCCAGTAAATTCCACCCCTCCTTTGCATATTCTCTGTACCCCTACTTGCAGTCATCCCTATCAGCAAAATCTCCTTTCTCCATTCTTATGCTAGCTTGGTTCTTGGATAGGTACTAGGCTACTGGCCCTACAGCCTCTACAAGCCTAGCCAAACAGTACCCTGGCTTTTTCCACCCAAGAAAAATTATTTTCCTGTGCCCCTGTCGATATTTTCTTGTGCCCCTGTCGAGCAGAGCCACAGAACTGATCCCCGGGGTGAATTTACTATCTCCCATCCAATCAAGATTTTTCTTGAAGAGTGCTAATGAGGAGCTTTGTTTAATATAGACAGGTAGTTTGTTGCAGAGTATGGGAAGTCTGTGGGAAAGGAATCTATCCCTCCAGCATGTTCTGTTTATTGTGGTGACAAGGTTTATGTCCCTAGAGCGTGTAGCTTGGAGGGATTGGGATTTCTTTAAGTGGAGCTCTGGGTTTGACATAGCTTTGTATGTTAGGCAGAGATCACCTCTGAGTAGGTGATATGCGATGGAGTAAAGCTGGAGTTTTTTGAGACTGTCTGCATAGGGCATCCGTTTGAGGCCGGTAATCCTCTTTGTGAGGTATTTCTGTGGCTTTTCCAGTAGTTGTAGATGTCTTGTGAGGTACATACCAAAAGGGGCGCTGTACTTTATAACGGGTCTAATGAGTGACGAGCAGAGGGGAACAATGACCTCTTTTTTTCCTGGATGAGAAACCTTTTGTGATGGTGTGCCACGTAGAAGGATTTCCTGACTACTGTGGCGATCTGATTATCAAAGGAGAGACTACTGTCCACCTGTGTCCCAAGGTCTCATCACACTTTCGGTGTTAAGTAGACTACCGCCTATGTGGCAGCTCATGGGTACAGAGTTTTTACCAAAACGGATGACAATGCACTTTTTGGCACTGAGCTTGAGGCCATGGCTTTGACACCAGGCATCTGTCTCATTGAGGCCCCTTTGTCGGATATCCACATCGTTAGGAGTTTCGATTATGGCTCCTAGTTTGCAGTCATTTGCGAACTTCGTTAGCCAAAGACCTTTTGTGTTAGCCTGTACATCTTTATTAAATTATCACGTATGACATAAGCAATCATACATTTATATACATGAAAACAAACCATAATGAAATAATTTTAGTTGCCAACATTATACATCACAAACCATACTGACAGAATTGCAGTTGCAAAACATTATACATCATTTATAATCTATCCAGTCGTTGTCAGTCAAACACTACATAGCTCATTCAACTCCTGCCTTCTTTTAAACCTCGTTCCTCCTCTGCATGTATTGTTCCCATAGTTCCTATTGTTTCTATGTAGTTTGCTCCTACCATTTTCTAAGGATCCCAATTCCAGTTTTATCGGTTACTATATTCACTACTTCTAGTAAAGTTGGTTTAGACTTTGATTTCCATTTTCTGGTAATTACTTTTTTGGCAGCCATGCCACATCAAACAGCTCTTAATGACTTCCTTCCAGTGATCAGGATAAACTTGGAGTGGTGAGCCAATGAACAAGGAGGACACAAGTGAGAGTCCCTCAAAAAACCTACAAGTCAACATAGTAGTTGCACAGGGGTCTCTACTGTCTCATCTCTGACCCCAGTGACTATAATCCACATATGCTGCATCTTTTCCTAGGTTCCAAACAGAGGGAAAAGGAGTGTGAGGAGGAATAACTGTCAACCACCAACCAGACAAATAACCCAACTAAGGAAGAGTATACTACACGGAACTGAATCTAAAATCAATGAAGAATAACATTCTTATCAGATGGAAGAAAAGCCAAGAAGTCTTTGCCTTTGACTCCCATAGTTGAAAAGGGAACCTGAGGCCCTTTTGATCAAAGCAGTCTACTCAAACTTTAAAGCCCATACTTTCCAGGGGAAGGGGTTGAGAAGTCAGCAATTGCCAGTGCCACTGAGATGATCAGCACCATGAAATGTCCCCTAGAGTCAAGAAGGCAGGTGTCAGCTGAGCCACGAGTGAGTACCAAGTGAGTCACAAATGACTCCCAAAGGGAAATATACAAGTTTTTTCCATAAAACTCTGAAATGTATCCCAAAGGAAATTGGCTGCAAAAACTCCAACCATCTGCCTGGTGTTTGCAGAAAAAGAAGCAGAAAAACACGGAATCATCTTAACAGGAATCTATGAATGAAAGGATTCCCTCCCAAAGGCTGTGTAATCAGACATGAACACCAGGATGGGACAATGAAAAATCCTACAAGAGACGTCTAAGATGCCTGCACCCTGATCAACAGCTTAACTTCAGCTCTCCCAGTACGAAAAAAGAAAATGAGAAATAAGAGCTACTAAGCCTACCAGCTTGAGTAAAATTCAGTTACTGGCTAGCAGTACTCTGCCTGGATGTCAACAAAGAAACAACCTAGACAGCCTGAAAGAAAATCAGCTAGAAAACATGAAGCAAAAACAATGACTGCGAAGAATCCCGCAGCTGTTCAGCAAAAAGCAGTTCAAGCTGGTGCAAGAGATGACTTCCAGTAATTTAAAGGGAAAAATAAATCAGATATACTCAAGAGTCGATTAAAATAAATGAAACATTGGAGTATATCTACTCAAATAACAAATGGTTTGAAAAAATATAACAAGCTTTAACTATATATTCAGATGAATTAATAAAACTGGAAATATCGAAGACTGACATAAAGAAAAGGCTTGCCACGTATGAAACTTTTCAAGAAGAGCTGTTTCCAAAAATGGTAGAGTTGGAGGACAAAACACGCAGAGGAAAGCAGAGATTTTTTTTATGTACCACAAAAACAAGAAGGAACAGACTCTAATAATTTTTGAAAGCACACATAAGTAACTGGACTGGTATTTCACAGCTGGATTTGTTAATTGAAAAGGCACATCAAGTATATGCTTGAAACCTAGCCATGTGAAAGCAGCCAAGACCTGTATTAGTAATGATGCAACAAATGGAGTTTATTTTGATGAAAACTATGGCAGAAAGGCAAAGTATTAAAAGCTGAAGGCAGTAGTGTGTTTGTGGAAAATGATCATTTACTGTACACCCAGCAGAAGAAAAGCACGTTTATCACAAAAATCAGGGAATGTCGACAGGCAAGTGTGAGTTTCAAGCTGCTGTATCTGGCTGTGATCAGAATATTTTTTTATAGAAAATTAAAGACATTTTTTGATGCAGAACAGACTAATGAGGAAATACAAATGTTTATCCAGCAAAAAATGAGCAATCAATCAGAATGGTCTCTTGTTTCTCATTCTTCTGACAATAAAGCTCATAGACAGGCTTGTGAAACCTTTCCCACTGTTCCAAAGAAAAATCCTTGAGAGACAGAAAAACGCACAGGAACTGGCTAGAAGAATCAAGAGTACCTTGGACTGGAACTAGAGTCTGGCACTGGGAGATGGAGATAAACAGGAAGACAACCAGCAACACTGAAATTAGTAAATAAATGTGATGTTATAAAGCATAAATCCCATTTGTGAAATATAGCTTTGTAAGAAAAAGTGGCTGAGAAAGACTGGACTTTTGTTGACTTTGTTAAACTTGTGGGTAGACTATAAAGCATACACCCCATTTTATGTTGTTAATGTTTAGAAGGACACTAAAGGGAAAAATAAATAAGTATTTTTTCTTAAAAGTGTTTGTATAAACATTTTATGATATAAACTGCATGTTGTATAGTAAAGCAGATATGTATAGTATATAGTCAGGGGTATTTTAAATAAGGGGGTGATTCTTTTCATTGACTGTTTTATGTGAAAATGATATTAAAGTAAACAAGTACTTTTTTAGTTTTAATAAATATAAGAATTACAATATAAACAGAGAAGAAAGGCTGGACAAAAGCAATTTTAAGTTAATATGCTGTAATCTTGGGCTGTTAGGTGGGGATGGGTGTAAAAGTTCATTGATATATTACATGTAGAGTTGAGAAGTTTTTCTCTTATTTTTGCATAGGTGACTGTCTGGATGAATGCCTTTGTACAACATTACGAAGAACCAAAAACGGACCAGCACAACGATGATGCAGGCAAAAATATTTATTAAAGACTGAATATCATAAAACAAAATAAATGTTAAGCAAACCAGTTTTGGCTGAAAAAACAGCCTTCTTCAGTGCTGAAACAAAGTTGAGTAATTAGTTAAACAGCTTGAAACATCCTGGTCTTTTATATACACACTCATTTAAAGAGATATTGTCAAAAAAAACACTATGTGGATTGTATCTGATGCATCCATCTCATAAAAAATAAGGAATATTAATAAAAAAGATTGCATAAAAACATTGCATGAAAAACATAGCATGAAAAAGCAGGTTAACAATTATGCCATCTCATTTAATCCAGGTTTGAACAAAGCCCCTAGCCTGGTTATCCACATAGTTTCCATATTATTAAGTTTGTTGTGCCAACCTGCTTTATAATTCCTATGCATTTGAATTTTATCAATGATAGTAAATTTAAAGACAGCCGTGGTATGTTGAATAGTATGTTTGTAAAGAGCATTGGACAGACGCTGGTTTCTAATGGCACTGAGGTGTTCACTGATCCTCAGTTTAAATGGTCTGGACGTTTGACCAACATAAAATGATGAACAGGTGCATGTAGCTAAGTAAATGACCCAATCTGAACTGCAGTTGCCAAAAATGTTAATTTGATATACTTTAGATGTATTCTTACTTGAAAATTCTTTGGTTTTAAGAATATGTTGACAGGCACTGCAGTGCCCACAAGAGAAGCAGCCAAGCAATGGGTCACCAAATAAAGTCGTTTGGACAGGTATTGCTGGTGTGTACCTTTTGTAATGTGTCAACCTTGAATGTATAGTCCTACCCCTCCTGTATGAAAAAGAACATTTGTCTGGTAAAATCTCATTCAAAAGTTCATGGGATTTAAGTGTATCCCAATGTCTGTCAATGATTTGTCTGAATCTAAATGTATTGTTCCCAAAAGTATTAACAAATCTGATTGGCTGCCTAGGAATGGAATTTTCATTATGTTCCTTATTATGATATTGTAATAAGGTGGGTCGTGTCACATGTTTAATTTGTTGAATGGTATGAGAGATCTGATGTTTGGGATATCCATGATCAATGAACCTATCTGACAAATCTTGTGCACAGGCTTCGTATTGTTCATGTGATGAGCATATGCGTTTCATACGCAAAAATTGGGATTTCGGGATATTTTGGATGATGTGGAGGGGGTGAGAGCTGGATGCATGTAGTAATGTGTTATACTGAGAAACTTCCTATGTACATGTGTAGCTAAAGTATGATCCATCTGTCTGGAAACAACAACATCCAAGAAAACAATCTCTTCATATTCAATATTTAAGGTAAATTGTATATCCCAAGGGTTGTTGTTAAGATATTTAACAAAATCAGACACATGGTCCTTATCCCCACACCACACCATCCAACAGTCATCTAAATACCTCCTCCAGATGTCAAGATTGTTTATATATAAATGGTGATCCACATCATAGATGAATGATTGCTCAAAAAATCCCATGAAAAGGTCAGCATATATAGGGGCAAAAGACGCCCCCATTGCCGTCCCCTTAATCTGCCAGTAAGGTTGTCCATCAAAGTGAAAAATGTTTTTGCATAACACATAGTCAGCTTTACCAGAAAATTGTTGAAACCAGTTGGATATAACCCAGATTTATTTAACCAATATGAAATAGCTGTTATTCCGGCTTCATGTGGTATACTTGTGTATAAAGATGACAAATCTAAAGTACATAACCACCAATCGGTTTGTGGAGCATATGTGCACTTATAGGGGCCAGCAACCTTTACCCTATACACTATATATTTTTTTGCAGGAAGTTTATACTATATATATATATATACTACTTCTTAGGACATCTATCCTAATTGATAATCTCATTTATTTGGGACGAAGGTCCATACTAATTTATGATTTCTAATATATCAAACAGATTTTACATAATATTAGGGACGAATGTCCAGTTGGAATTTTAGAGAATTGTTTCACAAAATGGTAGCAGAGACAAATAGTCGGCTACAAGAACTATGTCATAATCTCATGATTATATCATCAGGTTTTGATAAGATTCAGTTTTTGAAAATTAACCTTTATATTGCAGAAAAGTGGTAGTTTATGAGAGGAATTGTCTAACATATTCATATCTTATACATATACACTATTGGTCATATTATTCACTGTATGTAGATAGTGTTGGATGTGGTTGGTGGCTTGCCCTGTGGGTGTGTATTGTTCTACAAATATTGGATCGCATGCAATACATAACTATATAGCTAAGAGTGAGTGACATATCCACTGCTTTTTAGACTTCTATAGTCTTGCTGGTAGGTTTAAGAGCTTGGTTGTTGCATTGTATACATCGGTTCTAATATGGACCTTAATGGTATCTTGAAAGGTCTATCAGCTGACAAGGACAATTTGGAAGCGTTTGGCTTCCATAATAGGGGGTCAACCAATAGTACAACACTGTGTATGACTCCAAACAAAAATGTGGATTCATCTTTCATAATCTGGCCAAAAATATGAAACATCTTAGGTCTAACATCTGGCAGTTGAAGTTATTCAAGGCCTATAAATTAAAAGATATTACTCCTAGAGGTCTTAGGATCCATTTACAACCTCTTGTCTCTAATGTTGGTGCTCAGTTATCACAAGATTGGGCCTTGGCACAACACCAAGCAGCCATGTTGTTTGTAAATACCTTGATTGGGTACTATGAAAGAACTATTGAATCACAAATTGTTGAAATTAACAAAGTTTGTATGGAGGCTCCGGCATTTCAAACTGAAACTTATTTCCAAGAACATACTTCAGCTTTGGCCAAAGATTTGGCTAATTTAGAACAACAACTGATTAAGAGAAAAATACAGAAATTTAATCGAGATTTGTCCGATTATGAGAAAGGGAAACCCTTTGTTGTATCAAATTATGTAGAAAAATGCTGGTAAACCAAGGGTAGCAACAGGATGACAGTGTTGCCAAGAAAAACGCTGCTCACACAATTAAAAACCAAACGATTTAATAATCCACAACGATACGAAACACAAAATTCCAAAACAGAGATGGTTAAGTAAAACCTTATAAAGGATCTTAGGCGCCAAAATAAATGAATTTGAATTAAATAATTGAGTAACTATAGTTACATACAATGACAACAACTACATCATGCATTCTGCATTCACAATAATACTTTCTAAATAACATCGACTACTTGTTTCGTTGTACTTAATACTTTCTTGATGAAAACATATATATATAATAACAATATGATGAAGATATAAAAGCCTAAAAAACAAAACGGCAAAGATATACCTGATGAAATTATCTCCTAATGTATACATATACTGGTCAGATATACTAGGTGTAATCTAGAATAATTAAAAACAGAGTATAATACAAATGTAGACCCATATATATCTAAAATGCACTGGCATGTAAATAGTGCTATATTGTGTACTTCAAAAGTTGGAAAACAATATATAGTGTATATATGCAATGCAATAATAATTTATATAATAAAAAATGAATGTAATAAATATAATAAATATAATAAATATACAATTATATTATATAATTGAGTATAAAAAATGAAATGGATAATACTGACAAGAGATACTAATATACAAGATATATATATATAATATGTAAAATGCGCCCAAAAGGGGTTCAACTATCCATTGTCAGGAAGGGTTTGATGCTAATGTGATCGTTTAGACAGGGCTTGTCAGAGTAAGCCACAAAGTATTTGCTTTGCTTTCTAGTAAAGCTAAAAAGACATTTCAATTGCCTATTGTGGATGTGTAGTCAAAGTCTATGATGCTGGATCCTGTTTCCTAATCCTGTATATATGCTCATATATTCTAGTCCTAAGTTTCCTCTCCGTTTTTCCAATATAATAGGCATCACATACTACACAAGTGGCAATATAAACTATTCTCCCTGACTATGTAAACAGTTGGCTGTGGTGTTCTTCAGCTTTACTACCTTAGTTTCATTAAACTTACATTGCTTACAAGACCCACATTTTCTAGTGTATTTGGTTCTTGCTGCCTCACTAGGAAGTTTCTTTCTCGTTTCTAACATCCTTTTAATGTTTTGTGAAGTTTTGTATACAAATCAGTATATCAGGTATATCTTTGTTCATACTAGGCTATCTGCCCGAGGGCATTTACAAGCCTAGCCCATTATTTTTCTGTGCCTCTGTCGAGCAGTGACACTGAGGTAATCCCATTGGTCAAGATTTCTCTTGAACAAGTTTTGTTCCACAGCATTTAGCTACATGGGTGTCGAATGACAGACTACTATCAACCTGGGTCCCCAGGTCCCTGATAACTTCTTCTGTGCTCAGTGGATTGCCACCTATTTGGTAGCTATTTTGGCATTTAACTTTCAGTTATCCGTTTCTGTGAGACCCTTCTGAAGGATATCTGTGTCAGATGTGTTTTCTACTATGGCCAGTTTGCAGTCATCTGCAAACTTTGTCCCTCCTGTGTTTGCTTGTACTTGGAAAAGTAGATGCCAAACAAGAGGACACCACTTGTGACAGGCTTTGAGTCTGACATGGCGCCAGCAGCTCTGACCCTGTGGGTTCTGTCACTCAGCCAGTTTGCAACCCATCTTGTGATGTATGGGTTGACATTTAAGCTGATGAGTTTTTCAATGATATAGCCAGATCGAGGTAGGCTGTATGGACTGCCTTTCCCTCATCAATGGCTTTGGTGACTGTTTGAAAAAGTCAACCAAGTTTAAAAGGCATGATCTGCCTTTGACAAAGCCAAACTGGGTTGGATCCAAAGTCTGCAAATTCCTATGTCTTTATTTATGAGGTCCATTATGATCCTCTCCATGGCTTTGCAGATAAGGCTTGTCAAGCTAATGGGCGGTAATTTCCAGGGTCGGTGGAGGCACCGCCTTTGTGAAGTGGTACCACAGTTGCAGTCGCCACTCCTGGGGTAATGATCCAGAGGTAAGACTTTGATTAAACAGCTGTCCTAGCTGTGGGTTTAATTCCTCATTGAGTTCATGGAGGGGACACCATCAGGTCCCATGGATGCTGTGTTTTTGCTTTGGAGAGAGCAGTTCTGGAGATGTTTGGGGGGCTGTGTGGGGGGCTTGGTATAGATATCTCTCCTTTGGGGGGGGGAGAAGTTTGCACTGAACCTGTCAGCCAGTATGTTGGCAATGTCTGTAGGATCAGTAATCTTCACATCACCAGGTTTCTAACATAGCTAAAGAGCCTTATGATTGTCTTTTGAGTCTTTAGCTATTTTTTCTCTATTTGCTTTGGATGATTTTATTTTACTTATAGTGATCAAGGGTGTCTTACCTTTTAAGGATTTTGCTCTATCTTGTTTTGTTGTAGAGTTTGTTTATGGCTGGGGTCCACCAGACTGGATGCTTGCCTTTGGTACAAAGAGTCTTTGTTTTGCTTGGGATTGCCTTATCCATGCAGTCCTGCAGGTGCTGGTAGAAGGCATTTGTAAGTGATTCAGCTGCTTGAGTACTGTTTGACCACACTAGTCTTTAGAAGTGTGAAGTTTTGAGAAGTTCTTTACTGTGGTCTTTTTATTTCAGGTGGGGTGGGATGAGGACCTTGGTCTGATCTCACCAGTGATTGAACATTGTGCTCCCATGTTCGTGATGATGAGATCAAGTATGTTATCTCCTCTTGTGGGGATGGTGACTAGTTGTTCCATGGCATTTGAGTTTATGAATTCCAGGAACTTTTGGGCTAGGGTGTTTGGGCTTGAGTAGTGTTCCCAGTCTATATTAGGGTAATTGAAGTCACCTAGTATGATGGTGTTTGGTGATACATTTATCCCTCTAGTGTTTTCAGGAAGGCCATGTGAGGTTCCTGAGTTTGTGAGGGTGGCCTGTAACATGCTACAATTTGCAGAGCAGTCTTGCCTATGGTTAATTGCACCTGGATGGTCTCCGATGCATCGCGTTGCCACCAGTCTTGAGGTGTGGGTGTCCTTGATGAATATGGATAGTATTGTCCAGATTTTGGGGCGGTGCTCTCAGGAGCCTTGAACCAGGTTTCTGTCACAGCACAGACATCGATGTTCTCCATACTGAGAAGATTTAGACTTCTGGCATTGAGCAGCATTACCCTTAGTTTTTTTTTTTTTGTGTTCTAGGGTGGTATGTTCAGAATTTGAGCCTTGCCTAAAAAGGCACTATGGGGTGGCAAGAGCCTTTGCCAATATCCGTGACAGGTGCAACAGCATGTCATCCCAGGCAGACAGACACTGGATCCCCTTTGAATGACACCAGTGTTTAAGCCAATTGTTAAAGCTGATCATCTTATCTCTGTATTGTGGCATCATTCTTGGTGAAGGTAGGATACTGCTCAAGGTCAGGGTCATACCTGTCTGGGCTACATAATCAGAGAGCTCCTCAATGTCTCTTTCATGTAGTCTTACACCAGCGTGGACAATGACTGAATCATATTTGTACCTGCTGTTGAGAGACCTGTGTGACCTTCTCCTTACTCAGTCTGGTGAGCGGGACGTCAGTGTGTCTGACTATGGAGTCACCAATGACTAGTGTGTCTGGCATTTCTTCATCATATTGTTATTATATATATATGTTTTCATCAAGAAAGTATTAAGTACAACAAAACAAGTAGTCGATGTTATTTAGAAAGTATTATTGTGAATGCAGAATGCATGATGTAGTTGTTGTCATTGTATGTAACTATAGTTAATCAATTATTTAATTCAACTTGTAATTGGTTAATTAAATCACTCAATTCATTCATTTTGGCGCCCAAGATCCTTTATAAGGTTTTACTTCTGGAGTATTCATGGTTCTGATGAAATCTGTTTGTAGCAGATGAAAGCGCTTAACCATCTCTGTTTTGGAATTTTGTGTTGTGGATTATTAAATCGTTTGGTTTTTAATTGTGTGAGCAGCGTTTTTCTTGGCAACACTGTCATCCTGTTGCTACCCTTGTATCAAATTATGTCAGTTTCACGGATAGAGCTATCAAAAATAAAAGCAATCAAGGCAGAAAAAGGCCCAGGTCAATTTTAACAAGGACTGATTCTTCAGTCAGTATGACTTCAGAGGATGATAATTCCTCAGCTACTGATTATGATGTACCTTCACACCAGGGGAAAGCATAGAAACAGACATGGGAACATCCAGTTTACAGGTACTTTTACAACAGATGGTGAAATAGTGAATAATGTACATAACATTTCATCTTTTGCACTATCACCTGTACATATTCAAGTACTGAATAAAGGTCTGAATTTTTTGCCCTCCGCACCTGTTTCTGAATTCAATTTGTTAAATAATATTAATGAATTCTGCAGATTGGTTAATCTTAAGATATTTTTTTCAGATCAAGACTCTACTCAAAGATCTACTGAGTTTAAATTTGGTAAATCAGATTTTGCACCGCCTATGGATAAACATGTTTCTATCTTTAAGGAATGTGTCATTAAAGATTTGCATTTTTCCAATAGGTACTCACCTGTTCATCATAACCTTACTCAAGCTGAGAGACATGCATTAACTGAACTCCAACTTAACCATTCAATAGTTATCATTCCGGCTGACAAAGGGGATGGTGTTGTGGTTATGGATCATAGTACATATAAAGATGAGGCCTATAGACAGCTGGCCGACACTCGTTTTTATATTAAGATGGTTGTGGATCCTACACCCAATTTTAAGGCACAAATAGATTCTCTACTGGATTTAGCGATGGAAGATGGGATCATTAGTAGACAGACTTGCAGACAACTTAAAGTGGCTGAACCTATGCCCCAGTATTTATATTTACTTCCTAAAATCCATAAAGACTCTATTAACCCCCCAGGGAGACCAATCGTCACGGGCAGAGGCTCTCTTACGGAACCACTTTCTGCTTTCCTTACATATTATTTGAAACCCCTTTTGGTTCATGTTAGATCCAGAATACAAGATACTACTGAGTTCCTGAATATCATTCAGGACTCACAACTCGAGGCCGATTGGTGGTTATGTACTTTAGATGTGTCATCTTTATACACAAGTATACCACATGAAGCCAGAATAACAGCTATTTCATATTGGTTAAATAAATCTGAGTTATATCCAACTGGTTTCAACAATTTTCTGGTAAAGCTGACTGAGTATGTGTTATGCAAAAACATTTTTCACTTTGATGGACAACCTTACTGGCAGATTAAGGGGACGGCAATGGGGGCTTCTTTTGCCCCTATATATGCTGACCTTTTCATGGGATTTTTTGAGCAATCATTCATCTATGATGTGGATCACAATTTATATATAAACAATCTTGACATCTGGAGGAGGTATTTAGATGACTGTTGGATGGTGTGGCGTGAGGATAAGGACCATGTGTCTGATTTTGTTAAATATCTTAACAACAACCCTTGGGATATACAATTTACCTTAAATATTGAATATGAAGAGATTGTTTTCTTGGATGTTGCTGTTTCCAGACAGATGGATCATACTTTAGCTACACATGTACATAGGAAGTTTCCTCAGTATAACACATTACTGCATGCATCCAGCTCTCACCCCCGCCACATCATCCAAAATATCCCGAAATCCCAATTTTTGCGTATGAAACGCATATGCTCATCACATGAACAATACGAAGCCTGTGCACAAGATTTGTCAGATAGGTTCATTGATCGTGGATATCCCAAACATCAGATCTCTCATACCATTCAACAAATTAAACATGTGACACGACCCACCTTATTACAATATCATAATAAGGAACATAATGAAAATTCCATTCCTAGGCAGCCAATCAGATTTGTTACTACTTTTGGGAACAATACATTTAGATTCAGACAAATCATTGACAGACATTGGGATATACTTAAATCCCATGAACTTTTGAATGAGATTTTACCAGACAAATGTTCTTTTTCATACAGGAGGGGTAGGACTATACATTCAAGGTTGACACATTACAAAAGGTACACACCAGCAATACCTGTCCAAACGACTTTATTTGGTGACCTATTGCTTGGCTGCTTCCCTTGTGGGCACTGCAGTGCCTGTCAACATATTCTTAAAACCAAAGAATTTTCAAGCAAGAATACATCTAAAGTATATCAAATTAACATTTTTGGCAATTGCAGTTCAGATTGGGTCATTTACTTAGCTACATGCACCTGTTCATCATTTTATGTTGGTCAAATGTCCAGACCATTTAAACTGAGGATCAGTGAACACCTCAGTGCCATTAGAAACCAGCGTCTGTCCAATGCTCTTTACAAACATACTATTCAACATACCACGGCTGTCTTTAAATTTACTATCATTGATAAAATTCAAATGCATAGGAATTATAAAGCAGGTTGGCACAACAAACTTAATAATATGGAAACTATGTGGATAACCAGGCTAGGGGCTTTGTTCAAACCTGGATTAAATGAGATGGCATAATTGTTAACCTGCTTTTTCATGCTATGTTTTTCATGCTATGTTTTTCATGCAATGTTTTTATGCAATCTTTTTTATTAATATTCCTTATTTTTTATGAGATGGATGCATCAGATACAATCCACATAGTGTTAGACCAGGATGTTTCAAGCTGTTTAACTAATTACTCAACTTTGTTTCAGCACTGAAGAAGGCTGTTTTTTCAGCCGAAACTGGTTTGCTTAACATTTACTTTGTTTTATGATATTCAGTCTTTAAGAAATATTTTTGCCTGCGTCATCATTGTGCTGGTCCATTTTTGGTTCTTCGTATCATTGGTTTGGACCTTTGCTCTCTGTCCCACGTGCGTGTTCCTTGGTTTGGCTTTGTACAACATTAGCCTTTTTTTCTTTAGCAAATGTTCAGTAGGATTTAAGAAGTCTGCAGCTACAGGCAGTTGTATATTCTGTTCTTATGTTTCCATTCCATGAGGCAAGATGTCTGTGGGAGCAAGCAATTAATCTTGAGAGTTCTGAGCATTGTTTGATGAGGGAAATGTAAAATTTAAAGGTACAAAGACAAGCAGTTTAATAAAAAATAAAGTTTGAAATTACTGGAAGTGAAAATTAGACAGCGGCTTCTCTAATGATACTTCAAAACATTTAATAGAACATTATATAATTTTGTTGTGTTTAAGGATAGCTAGTGCATTTTTTCATAATGCTGACATTTAATGTTTTCTGAAACATACAAGCTGGTTTACACATCAGGGAGTGGAACAGAGATAAGAAAATAATTGACAGCAATCACTGCAAGTGGCAGCATGGGCTGTAACATGCGCTTTAGCGTGGATAACCTTAATTTTAGGTTAGGTAATGCCTGTGGGTGCAGCTGTCAATTTGGGATAACTGTTCTTATCAGGAGGGTTAAACTTCATTTTTTGAAGATGTACACAGTTGTGTGTGCTTCTTCAAAGTTGATAGGTTATGGGGGTGTTCTAAAAATGTATTAGTTTTTTTTTTGTTGTTTGAGGGTTTTCATTAAAACAGAAAGTCTTGAAAATGTGACAAAGGCTCAAACAGAAATGACAACAAACAACTGTATAGAAGATCAAGCTGCCAAACATTAGTGTGTGCATGTAACACAGAGTTGGAAATATACATTCAAAAAAGGTGTCCTGAATAATAGGCTGGAACAATAACTTCTTATCTTAATGGCTACACTATCCATATTATTAAATGGCCTTACAGGTATAGACAAAAAGGTAAGAGTATTGAATTATATTTAGAAATGAAGTATGTACATGGCAATACTGCAAGAGAGACATTTGGCAACAAATGAGCAAGTGAATTAGATTAAGAAAGGATTTCAGGATAGATATTCGGCAGAATATCGGGGACAAAGGAAAAGGGGAGTAATTATACTCATTGTTAGAAGAGCTCCAACAGTGACAGAAGAGAAAAAAGATAATAAGGGTAGATTTGCAGTAGTAAGGGGCTATTGGCAAGGGAAGAGGATTACACTGCCATCTATTTTTAAATGATTGATTTTAATAATTGGCTTAGCTTCTGGTGTCATTCCAAGGGGATACAATATTTGATGCCCTGCGAGGACATGGTTGACAGACCACACTGCTTTGCCAGGGAAAGTGTGCACTTATCTACTCTAGGCTTTTGGATATTGGCAAAGACCTTTTCCACCCTCATAGTGCCTTTTTTATGCAATGCCAAACTTATAAACCTCCCAAATCAACTAAACCTATGAAGGAATATCTGAAGGTGGTACTGTTCAATGAAAAGTCTTAACAAGAAACTCCACTCTCTGCAAGCCTTCCTCCTCCTGCAGATTGTAGACATCTGTGCAGCAATGGAGATATCATTTAAAGTCAGAGACAGTACCTCAACAATGCAAGATTATAATGCCTTTCACACCTTTAAATGAGCTACTGCACAGGAGAGAACTAAAGGTGGAGGAGCCTCAGGCTACATTAAAATGAACCTCACATCCAGACTACTTAAAAAGTGTATTACTCACTGGAACTCATACATGTGCAACTCACCATAAACAGGGTCATATACTATTATCCTTGCAGCCTATAGGTCCCCCTCCATCTCCCAGGAAACCCATACTACCCATCTCAATGAACTAGAGTCCCTCACCATTCAACCCAGTAGGATATTTATGGGGGATCTCAACTACCCCTCTATACATTTGGAAATCTCCACCACCTTCTAATGTACAAGCCCAATGATTCCTAAATGTTGGTAATAATACTAACATCCTGGAATAGTTGGTCCATTCACCTACATAGTACAAACATCTTTGACCTTGTACTCATGGACATGGGGGTGCTGATGTTCCTCAACCATACCTCTCAACCTCTTAGCCCTAGAAATATGGACAGTGACTAAAATAATGGAGGATAGAGGCCTAAAAACAGGGACATATTTTAAATTTTGTTGCTTTTATAAATTTTGAAAGTTGCTACAATACAAAGTTTTGTTAGCATGCATTTTCTGATGGATACAAATTCTCATACTCAACTGTATGTCATTATTTAGTGACTTCAGTGCTCGCTGATTTGCCAGAAAATTACAAATTTTATGCAAAAAAGACCAATAATATGCGGCAAAAGTCTGGACAGTTATGTCCGCACCCAATGTAGTGTCTTCACTTATCAGATCCAACCATCCGGTACTACTATTTGAATTAAAAGTTAAATCCAGTACCCAGAAAAAACAAAAACTGTTAGGAACTATTCCAAGGCTAATTTCTCTCTACTAACCAACACCTTGGCTAAATTCCAAGCAACCCCAAACCAGGAAAACACCACAGCATATGCGGAGCTATTTATAAAACTCTCTGTACAGCCATACTGACAGCTGCCTAGAGGAAGCTGTACCCACTTGTATTAAAAATAAGACAAACTCAAAACACAAGCCACCCTGGTGGAATCACAATATCGATCGGTTATACAAAAATAGAAAACAAATCTTGTTCAAGCATCGCAGGAACAAAGCCATACATACTTAAAAGACCCCTGACCAATCAAAACAGGCAGCTAAGAGGGTTAATTAATACTTCAAAGGTTAAATTTGAAGAAAAAAATAGTTTCTCAGGCAAAGGGCAACACAAAGCTTTCTGCAGCAATATCTGTAACCTCAGGAAAATACACTATAATGTGCAGAACTTATTGTAAATGACATCACCCACACAGAATTGGATGCCACTGCCAAATTCTTGGCTGACAGTTTCAGCTCAAATTTCTCCCTCCAATCAGGAAATATCACATATCACAATCCCCCATCCATTCCTACGGAACAGTTCATCAAATGTACTTTCCAAGGCCAAAAGCACTGGGTCTATATTATATTTTCGAAAGTTTCAAACATCGAACACCATATGGTCGACACCATATGAGCGGTTTGAAATTTCGAAAATATAATAAAAAAATAAAAATAAAAAACTATACTTACCTAAACGTTGTAGGCAGGGGGGGAAGCCCCCCACACCCCCGCTACTTAAATATTCCTACTCCGAGATTGCACTGCATTGAAGTAAAGGGAAAATGTTTGCTACAGCAATTTCCGTGTTACGTGCAACGTTTCGACCAATTGGGTTTGCTCAATACGCGTTCGCCATTTACAATTTTCAATCAGGCGATAGGAACTTAAAAGCACTGCACAGATGGGCACTGATAACATTCTCGGATGTTTAATAAATAGCTTGAAACATGACCTCTCTGGTCCACTTGAATTACTTTTATTCTGGAGCCTACAGGCAAATTTTCTGCCCTAGGAATCGAAGACGGCGGGACTTTCAAGATGGCTACACATCAGTAACAGCTAAATTTCAGCTCTCCCAATGTGAAAACAGAAATTAAGAAAAGAGAGCCAGTGAACTTGACTTTTTGGGTAGATTTCAGTAACTGGCTAGTAAGTGCACTGCCTGGAAGCCAGAAAAAAAAGTAATTTAGAGAACCTGAAAGAAAATCAATCACAAAGGATGAGGAGAAAACACTGACTTGGAAGAATTCTGCAGCTCTTCAGCAAAAAGCAGTACAAGCTTCAGCTTTGCTGCAAAACATGACTTCCAGTACAGCAGATGAAAAAATAAATCAAATGTACTTAGAGCTGGTTAAAATAAATGAAACAGTGGCATAGAACAGCTCAAATAACAAAAGGCTAGACAAAAATGGAAGAACCTTTAAACAGATATTCAGATTTGATAAAACTGCAAAAATCAGAGGTCAAAAATGAAGAAAAACTTGGTGACTATGAGACTGCACAAGAAGAGATGTTTCAAAAATAATAGAATTAAGAGGACAGAGTGTGTAGGGAAAACCTGAGATTTTCTGCTGTACCAGATAAGCTGGAAGGAACAGACTGTATTAAGTTTATGAAAGCACAAATAAGCAAATGAATTGGTATTCCACAGCAGGAGCTGTTAATTGAAAGACGCATCTTGTGTATGCTTCAAACTTGGCCATGAGAAAGCAACCTAGACCTTTATTGTAAAAATGCAATCCTACCAGCAGAAAGAGTTGATTCTGACAAAACTGTGGCAGCAGGACAATATACCAAAAGCGGGAGACAGTAGAGTATTTGTGGAAAGTGAATTCTGCCTGGTGTACAGTGAGTAGAAGAGTAAATTTATTCCACTAAACAGGGAATGTCAAGAAGCAGGCATGAGATTCAAGCTGCTGTATCCAGCTATGTTCAGAATATTCTTTCCTGGTGGGTCAAAATAATTCTTTATGCAGAACATGCTAAAGAGGAAATACAAAAGTTTGTCCATCAAAAAGTGAAAAAGTGTGCTATCAAACAGAAGTAGATTCTGCTTCTTGCCCTTCTGGTAATAAAGGTTATAGAGAGACTGTATCCGTGAAACCGTTTTCCAGTGCTTCAAAGGAAAATGCTCGAGAGAGAAAAAAAACACAGTAATTGACAAGGAGAACTAGGAGTACATTGGAAATGCAGCAGTGAATGGATTTGGGAGATGGCTATCAAAAGGAAGAAAACCAGCAACTCAGAAATTGACAAAAAATCTGGAGATTACAAAGCATTAATTATAATTGTGAAACATGACAGAACAAGAAAACGTGGAAATATTGAACTTTTGTATCTTTGTTAAACTTGTAGGGGACTCCAAATCATATGCCTTACTTCGTGTCATTAGTGTTTAGAAAAAAAAAACATTTGGGAGAGGGAAATACGAAGAAAAGAGTTAACCAATTAAAATAAAATATTGTTCTTAACAATAGTACTTCTATAATGCGTGACATAATTTGTATGCTATGAATAAAACTTCCTCAGTTATTTTCAAATGTAATAGAAATACTAATGTAAACAGGTGCCCCTGTTTTCCCCTTTCCTTTGTTAGTTTTTAGAAATGTAGGCACAGGAATGCCAAAAAAACTGTCTGGTCAAAAAAGCATAAAACAAGAAAAATGTTTGTGCTTTTTCTTACTCTTACATAGGGGAATGGCTGGATTAAGACCCTTCGCTTGATCTAATAACAAGTTTTAAGAGAAAAGAAATAAATAAAAACAACACTTAATATAAAAAGAGGTTTTACTCTAGCAAATAAATGGGTGCTTGTAGATGCAACTGTGTATCTGGTTCTCATGTTTCTATGGAGAGAATCTGATAAACAGCAATAAAAACAGAATACTTCTTTCTTTCAATGGCTAGGAAATCATGTTTTCTGAAAGCATTCAAATGTTTTTTTCCAATATGGGACAGAAATAAAGATAATATGAAAACAGACAGCACTTAGTATAAACACAGGCTGTACCATGCGTCTTAGCATGGATAACTTTCCTTATAGGTTAATCCAAGTCTATGAGTGTGGCTGTCAGTCTGGGACAATTGTCCCTGTTAGGACGGTTAAACTTCAATATTTGAAAATGTACATACTTTTGTGTTTTAGTATTAAGTTAATAGGTTTTAACGGTACTCAGGGGGAGGTGTTTTTTTTTTTTTTTTTGCTTGAGGGTTCTCACTAAAACAAAAAAAGTTGTAAGATGAACATAGGTTCAAAGGGAGATGACAAGAAACAACTGTATAAAAGATCAACCTGCCAAACAGTGTATGCACGCAAAAAAAAAAAAAGCTATAACTAGACATTTAAAAAAAACTGTTACATAACAGGTGGAAATAACTTAACATAATGACACTTTCTATACCATCTTTAAATGTAAATGGTTTAACAGATAAATCCAAAAAAGAGTAGGGAACTATATTAAAAATGAAGAGTGCAAATAGCTATGCTACAGGAGACACACCAGGAAAGAATTGAGCATGTGAAATTGATAAAGAAAGGTTTTCAGGATAGTTAATCAGCTGAATATCTGGGACAAAGGAAAACAGGAGTACTTATATTAATTGCAAGATGAGCTCAAATACTGATAGAAGAATATAAAAAAGATAATAATGGTAGAGTTGTAGTACTAAGGGACTACAGGCAAGGAAGGAGGATTACACTGGCATGTATTTATATTCCACCAAAAACTATAATAATGGAGCTTAAGAAAATTCTGGGAGAAATAACTTTCAGCAGAGAATATTACTTATAGGTGGGGACTGGATTCAAAGAAAGTTTACTGTCATTTAAGACCACACAAGTGCAGCCTAAACAAAATTACAAATGTCAGCTGATGAGAGAAATGCAGTGCAAATAACATAGATACAGCAGTATGAAAGAATAACAAAAGAAAGAAATAACATGTATGATATGCAAGAGGTAGTTCACATTACATAAAGACATTCAATACCCATTATCCAATGAAAAATAATAAATACCCACCACAAAACCCATACACTGTTAAGATAGAGAATAAAGAGAGACTAGTGAATAGCAGCTGTTTAGTTACTGCATTGCACTTGTTAACCTTAGACATGACTCAGTATAGCTATCATACTGCAAATAGTAATATTAGCGGGAATTGCTCACAGCAGCAGGATTAAATGAAAAAAACAGGCTTCAGTGTATCAGGTATTATGGTTGGTGTCCGTGTTAATAAGTCTCACAGTTGTAGGATAGAAACTGTTCCTAAATCTGGAAGACCTAGAGCAGAAGCTCCGGTACCTCCTTCCAGACATAAGTTATAAGAACCAGCTGTGGGCTGGATGGGTTGAATCAGCAAGTATTTTATATGGTCTCTTTCTTGCTCTTGTAAAGAAAAGCTCCTGAATAGAAGGGAGGTTTGTGCCCAAGATTTTCTCTGCCACCATAACCACCCTCTGTAATTCCTCTTCTTAGCATTTGTGTAGTTGTCGAACCATGCTATGAAGTTGCTAGTGAGGACGCTCTAGACAGCTCCCCTGTAAAAAGTGGTAAGAGCAGACAGTGGGAGCCTGGCCTTTTAGAGCTTTCTCAGGAGGTGAAGCCTTTGCTGAGCCTTCTTGACTATATGGTTGGTATTAACAGTCCAGGAGAGGTCATCTGAGATGTAAAGGCCCCAGGAACTTGGTTATTTTGACTTTCTCTATTACCTCCCCTTTGATAGTGAGTGGTTGGTGAACCGTTGCCTTTCTCCTGAAGTTCATAATCTTTTCTTTGGTCTTATTAACATTCATGTCCAGATTGTTCCTGTCACACCAGGCAATCAAAGTGTTCATCTTATCCCTGTAGTTATGTTCATCCCCACCACTGAGGCGCACAACTGTGGTATCATCAGCGAACTTTACAATATGGTTTGAGTTATGTTTTGCACTACAGTCATGGATGAGGATGGTGAAGAGCAAGGGGCTGAGCACACAACCTTGTGAACACCAGTATTCAGGACTATGCATTGAGAGGTGTTGTTTTCCAGCACAAGTCCATTGGGATCTACCAATCAGAAAGTTAAGAGTCCAGTTACATAGGTGCTTGTTTATCCTGAGTTTTATAAGCTTATCCACCAATGGTATTACAGTGCTGAACACAGAACATGACGTTTGAGGTCAAGGCGACCGGTCTGAAGTCATTGAGGCAGGTAGGGTTGGGTTTCTTTGGAAGTGGGACAATACTTGTTTCCATGAAATGTGAGGGAACTTTTTCCATAGTAAGGGATGAGTTGAAGATGTCTGTCAGTACCAGACATAACTGATCAGCAAACCCCTTCAACATTCTGCCAGGTATGTTGTCTGGTCCAGCAGCCTTCTAGAATTAACCTTCTTAAGCTGAAGTCTCACATCCTCGGAGTTTAAGGTGAGTACTATCTCCTCTTTGTCAGTGTTTGTTTTAGAAGGTGCTGTGGTGTTTTTCTCCTCAAATCTGCCAAAGAAGGAGTTCAGTTCATTCAGGAATTCCAAGCTGTCATCACATTGGGGTGTTTTGGTCTTATAGTCCATGAGCTGCTGTATCCCCTGCCATAGGCTTCTCGTGTCCCTCAAGTCTTGGAAGCGGATCTGAGTTTTCCTCTCATACTCCCTCTTTACCTCTTTGATGCCCTTTTCAGATTTGACCTGGCTGCCTTTAACCTTTCTTTGTCATTTGCCTTGAAGGCTGTGTTTCTTTCCCTCAGTATCTCAGACATTCCTGGTGAGCCAGGTCTTCTGATTAGCTCTTATAGTGATGGCTTTCATGGTGGTTACATCCTCCATGCATTTATTTATGTAGGCAAGAACTGATTCGGTATAGGTGCCTATATCTAACTGGAGGTTGTGCTATCTGCTTCTTTGAAGACCTCACAGCAGGTGGTATTGAAACAATCCTGAAGGCAATCCATGGAACCCTCCTGCCAGACTCTGATATATTTAGTTGTTTTTTTCTCTGATCAAAGCCGTCTTATAGGTAGACAGAAGCAGGATGGCAGTGTGATCAGAGCTGCCTATGTTGAGGTGCTTCAAAGCTTTAAAGGCTCCTTTAATACTGCTGTAAGCTTTGTATAAGGTAATCTCCCCTCTGGTGGGGAAATCCACATACTGAAAAATGGGGTAGCACCTCCTTAAGCTCAGCTCTGTTGAAATTGTCCACTATCACATGTGCAAATTCTGTGTTTCTGCTTTGTAGCTCACAGATAATATTATGGTGTTTACTTTGAGCTTCAGTGATGTTAGTATTGGGGGGGGGTGTACACTGCTGTGACATACTAATTTCCCTTAGTACATAGAAAGGTCTGCATTTTAGTGTCAGTATTTCCACATCTTTGGAACAGTATGATTGAACCAGCTTACGTGTCTTTGCACCATCTGTTATTAACATAGATGCACCAACACTTTTAGCTTTACCACTCTGTGCATTACATCTATCTGCTCTAAAGAGAGTTAGCCCATCTAGGTTCACAGCATTGTCAATAATGTTACTATGCAGCAAAGTTTCAGAGAAAATGAACAAACAAGTGTCCCTCACTTTATGTTTTGTGTGCTCCATTCTCTGATAGTTCATCTTGTTATCCAGTGAGCAATTTCAATTAAAGGCATAATTAAATGGAATTTGACTTGTAGTAGTGAGGATGCATCTGGGGAGCCAAGAAGGGAAAATATGCCAATTTTTGAAGAAATTTATGAAAAGATCTGACATGAAGATGCAAATTCAGTAGTAGGAATTTGGAGTGAATTTATGTATTATTCCCCAGATACAAAAACTGTCCTAGGCTAGACAGAACGTATATTTCACAAGAACACATGCATTTAATTGAAAGTTTTGATACGCACCCAAAAATTATTTCAGATCACGTGCCGACAATAACTAAAATAATAATGCAGGGCAAAATGAGACACTGACGCTTTCCCACCTACCTGTTGAAATGACAGGAATTTAAGGAATGGGTAGTGGAAATTATTTGGGAGTTATTACAGAAGATAGAAATTTCTTTTGAAAATATAGCTAGGGAGTGGGATACAATTAAAGTGGAGTTTAAAAACAGGGTGGAAATAAAAGAAAGAGATATGGTGAAGAAGCAACAAGAATTATTTTGAGGGACTGACAAAGGTTAAAGTATTGCAGAATAGGGGGAATCTCACAGAAGAACAGGAGCAATTGCAGAATGCTAAATAGAAATTATGGAATTACCTTGATAATATGCATGAGTTTAGAAAGACTGCTGTTAAGCAACTGTTTTTTGCTAATATCTCCCGAGCACAAAAACTTTTAGCACAATGACTCAGGCAACAGAAAGTAGAAAGGATTGTTGCCGAACTTAGGGAACTTATAACAAGGAAGATAACAAGAGATTTTGTAGCACTACTAGAAATATTTCAGAAATTTCATGAAAATCTGTACAAAGCAGAGAAAAGTGGAAATCAAGAAGAGGTACAAATGGAAATGTTTATGGAGGAATTAAATATGCCAAGATTAGAGGTAGATGAGGCTCAATTACTAACAGGATACGAGAACATGAGATAAAATGGTGATGTATAAACAATATACATGAAAGTCCCCAGAAACAGATGGCATTCCTGTAGAAGTTTGGAAGCTAGGAGTAGAAAAAAACTGAAAAATCTGGAAAGTTTTGTTTAACAGTGTTTTAAGAGAAGGAGAAGCACCAACATCCTGGAAGAAAGACGTGTTAGCTGTAATACCTAAAGAGGGTAAAGATCCATCAGATCCAGCTTCATATAGACCGATTTCAAATGGTCTATAGTAGCTAAAAGAATGGCAAAGGTGATGCCAAAATTGATAGATATGGATGAGTGTGGTTTTGTGGAGGGAAAGCAATCATCTGACATTAACATAACAATGCTGATCCAGAGGGAAGCAGAATGTAAGAAAATACCACAGTTGTTGGTGGGTCTTGATGCACAGAAAGCATTCAACTGACAAAAGTTATAAGGTTGATTTGGAGGATATATGAGAGATCGGAGAAAAAATTAAAGTGGGGGATCCTCTCTGATAATTTCTGTTTGAGCAGAGGAACCAAGCAGGGGGTGTCCTCTTTCCCCTTTTGTTATTTTCATTATATTTAGAACCACTGGCTGCGGTGGTGGTGCTGCGGTAGCATTGTCGCCTCACAGTTAGACGTTGCCCATTCAATTCTCAGTTAGAGCATCTTCTGTGTAGCGACATGTGTGAATGGGTGTTCCTTCGTTGAAGGTTGTGCGTTAGGCCTGGCAAGCCAGTACATAAAACTCTACTGCCAATCATTAGCGGACCGGAGTTCCGCTGTGGCGACCCCTAACCGGGAAAAGCCGAAAGACACAATTTAGAACCACTGGCAAAGAAAATAAGGAATAGAAATTCAAGGACATAATTGGTATGGCAGTCAAGAAAAGCTGGCTTTATTTACAGATATTACTTTATACCTGATAAAATCAGAAAAGGATATTTCAGTGTTGTTGAACATTTTGAGAGTTTCAAGTCTTTTTGGGATACAAAATTAATGAAGCTAAAACATAGGCAATAGCTGTAAAATAAGTACCCACACAGGAATTGGTTCAGCAATATCCATATTTATGAAGACATGATAAAAAGAAGTACCTAGAAACATGGATTAAAAATGATTCTGTTGGGGCAGCTAAGGATATGTGGGAAGAGACTAAACAAAAGACAATACAAAAACTGAGAAACTGGAAGCTCTGTTTTATGGATATGGATAGCAAGACACAAGAGGTTAAAATGTTTTAGTCCCTTTAGTTTTATACATAGATCAGGCATATTTTTATCAACCAGAAGAGAAGTTCTGGATAGCAATTAATAATGAGCTGAAGGATTTTATCTGGGAGGGAAAGATGGCAACAGCCAAGTGGGATAAGTTGATTCTTCCAACAGAACAAGTGGTTTGGGATTACCTGATTTGAAATAGTATTTCAGAGCTACACCATTAAGGCTCCTATACATTTCACAAGCAGAATACTATAATTCAAAGTGGAAAGGGATGATGATGATGAAATGGGGGAAGCTCAAGAAACAAGGAGAAACTGAGGTTTTGGATGCAGATCCATAATGTAAACAATAGCCATGCAAAATATATTCATAAAGTAGCAGAAAGTATTCTAAGAACAAAGCCAACAAAGGAATGCAGAAAGGAGATTCTGCCGATAGGGATGATTGCAATTAAGGATACAGACAATAAGCAAGAGTGGATGGAATTTATTGGAGATAACTGGCAGAGGAACCATGGTACTGGCAGCAAATAATTAGACAGGGAAAGGTTAACAGAATGGGAAGAGGCCAATAATTTATTTGGACTGAAGACTAGAGAGTGCCTTCCTTATCAAGGCTTGATATCCATGTGTAGGCAAAGAAAGGAAATAGGGGAATCCTAAGCAAAAGACCAGCACTGGTAGAATTTTAAGGAGAATCTAGAACAGAAGCTGCTGTTAAAAAGGGATAATTAATACAGCATAAAAAATATTGCATGATAACTATAAGAATCAATCAGAGGAGGTTAGAAATGATTGTGAAGACAGACTGGATAACCAATGAGGGAATATATGTATGTCTCCCAAATAGAAGACTTAGGATCTTTGCTTGGAAGTGTTTACTTATGTATTTTTATATCCCAAGTCGACTGCAAAGAATTCTTCATCAGGTATAAGGCAAATGTTGGAGGTGTGATGGGGAAGAAAGAGGCAACTGAGAACACATTTTTGGGTGTGTAATGAGTTGGCAGACTTTAAAGATTTCATGCAGACTACTCTATTAGAAATACTGGGAGAGCAAATTGGTGTAACTAAGGAAATTATTTTTTGAGCCCAGACATAGTCAGGCCTTGCTGAGTATAATTACTAGAAAATGGAAATACGATTCTAAACCAACTGTACTGGAAGTAGTGAATGTAGTAACTGACATAAAACAACTGGAATTGGGATCTTTAGAATAGGGTAGTCACAAATTACATAGAAAAAATGGGAATTGTGGGAACAATATATGCACAGTTAATGTTCTGGAGGAGGAATGAGGTCTAAAAGGTAGCATGATATGAATGAGTTATGTAACGTTTGACTGACAATAACTGGATAGAATACAAGTGATGTATAATGTTTGCAACTAAAAATATGTCAATACGGTTTGTTTTCATTTACAAAAATATATGATTGCCTATGTCATAAGTGATAATTTAATAAAGAAGTTTCAAGTTTAAAAAAAAAAAAAGGAATCGAAGATTACTCCAGTCATTCATATGCATGACGGAGGTCCAACCACTGATCCCGGTAACTACAGGCCCATAAGTCTTACCAGCCTCAAATGCAAGACCATGGAAAGAATCATTAATGATGTGATAAATGAGGATGCAGGTAGCCTGCAAGCTCTGGACCCATCACAGTTTGGCTTTGTTAAAGGAAGGTCATGCCTATTAAATCTTGTGGACTTTTTTGAGAGGGTCACCAAAGCATTGGATCAAAGTAAGACTGTGCACAAAGCTTACCTCAACCTAGGCAAAGCTTTTGATGTAATACTCCACTCAGACATTATAGACAAACTCACTAATTTAAGTATAAATCCTTTTTTCACTCACTGGATAGCCAACGGTTTCAATGATAGGACCCATGAGGTCAAAACAGGTGAAGGTACCTCCACTAAGAGGCCAGTAACGAGACGAGTCCCCCCCCCCCCAAGGTTCAATGCTGGGCCTGCTCCTTTTTGGCATCTGTTTCTCTGAAATGGAAGCAAATGTTGAAGATTTATGGCTGACTAAGTTTGCAGATGTTATCTTTGACTCCTCCTGCGGACATTAGAATTCTTCAAGAAGATCTATCTCTGACTAATAAATGGTGCCAAAGCTATGGTCTTAAACTCAATGCTAAGAAATGCATAATTGTACCCTTTGGGAAGACAACCATCCTAGCTAATTGCCATGTTGATAATAACCCCCTAAGAGTCAACTCAGTGGTCAGGGATCTGGGTAGCACATAGACAGTAGCCTTACCTTCAACCACCACGTGGCCATAGTGGTGAGGAAATCCTTTTATGTTGCACCACTTCTAAGTAAAGGCATGTCATCTAGGTCCAAAGAGGTCATTATCCCACTGTACTCCACCTTTATCAGACCAATCATACAGTATGCTGCTCCCTTCGGTATGTATCTAACCAGGCATATGCAGCAACTAGAGCAACCTCTTTACAAAAAGAATACAAGGTGTAATGAACCTGCCTTATGCAGAGCACCTTAAAGCCCTTTCCCTCTACTCAGTATCCTACACATTGCTGAGGGATGATCCATGGCTTTTGAGGCATCTGCAAACCCCACACTTACGAATCTGCTGCATATTCCTAAGTCAAACAGTACGAAAATACAAGGTCTAGGGACCTGAATTTTGTCCGTGACTTGAACAGATCATGTTGGACAGACAAGAGAGATGCGTGTCCCAGAAACTGTCCGTCCATCCATGTGAAGCTCAGTTCATCTATTAACCAGTTTAAGTGCAACCTAAGACAAGTGGGTGGAGAATAGGAAATTTACACCAGGCCTGGCACCCATATCTCTTATGGACAGAATTAACTTATAAATGCCTGGCCCTTGACATCTTATTTGGTTACAGGACATCATTAGGCTTAGAAAGCCCCCCTGGTTTGTTCACCTAGTAACAATCCATGAATCTATTCCACCAAAAACTGCTATTATGGAGCTTAAGAACATTTTTGGGAGAAATAATCAGCATTTAGCAGGGAATATTTCTTATAGATGGGGACCAGAATTTGACCGGCAACAGTGAGGATCTATCTGCGACCAGAATTTGACCTGCAACAGTGAGGATCTATCTGGGGTACCTTGACGGGAAAATATAACAAAAAGAGGGTAGACTTCTGTGGAACTTTATGAAAGTATATGGTATGGAAGATGTGAATTCAGCAGTAGGAACTGGGAAAGAATTTATACATTATTCCCCAAGGCACAATAACCGGAGCACACTAGACAGAAGTTGCATTTTACAGGGACATGTGGATTTAACTGAAAGCTTTGACATATCCAATAACTAGCTCAGATCTTGAAATAATAAAAACGAACATAAAACTGTACGGTAATGAAGTAAAAATGAGACACCTACCTGTTAAAAAGTAAGGAATTTTAACAGGTAATTCTGGAAAACAAAGTACATGATTTATGGAGGCCACTGGAGAAATAAACTTCTTCATGAGGAAATGATTTGGCAGTTTAGAGCAGATGCATCAAATCCACCAGGTCTCAATGATACCATTTCTATTTCCAGTAAACTTAAGGTATGCGCTTTTATAATTTAAACATTAACAATCGAACAGGTTCAACACTTTAATGTATAAATTTATTGTTTAGTTGTGTAACTTTAAGAGTCATCTATATTTCAAGGGGGCATGGATGGAATATTATTAAAATGAATGACTGTGTTTGTTACCTGTGGTTCTGATAAACTCCTGCACGCACAGGGGATGAAAGCGCTTAACCAGCAAGGTGAACAGTTTTTACATTTTATGTTTCTGAATTAAAGATTTGGTTGGTTACTTCACTGAGCTGTGATACAGTAGTTTCTATTGGTTCATCGTGCAAGTCTACAACCGATTGGGACTACATGATTGCCTGGTTTGTTTTGGATTTTTGATACATCGCGAATGAAAGAGTGGTTATTTTATCATTTTATGGCATGCTGTTCAACAGACAGATAACTGGAGATAGAGGAGGAGTTTAACCTTAAGGTTTGGAGTCTATTAAGGAGTTTTGAGTTGGATAATGTAGCAAAGGTCTTAGAAAGATCAAGGAACATGACAGAGACCAGATTTCCAGCATTCCTATGCATGTTGACACTCTGTAAGTTGACAGTAGTACAGACACTTAGGAAGGCTGAAGTGGTGGTACTGGTGGGGGCAGAAACCATGTTCGGTTGGAAAGGGAAGATGAGTATGGTAGTAAACAGTTGCTGTTGAATAAATTTTTTTAGAGTTTTAGATAGACATAATAGCATGGTTGTGGGATGACAGATGAAGTCAGTTGATTTACTTTGTTTGTCGACTGGCAATATATAGGATTTCTTTCAGAGTGCTGGAACATAGCTTTTTTGATGGCCCATTTAATTAAGGTGGACACTGGGAAGACAAGTGGTTCTGCTGCTATTTTGATGTATTCCTTGGGGAGGTTGTCTGGGGCAAGTGTGGTTGGTTTTAATTTAAGGAGTTTTTTGATGTAAGAAGTTGGTGTAGGTTGAATGGATATTTTATTATGGTCATCATTACTGCTATGCCTAAGTGGGGTGGTGGGGTTAAAGTCACTCAGTAGAGAAGCTACTGTTGTAATGAAAAAAGAGTCTGCTATTCTCTCTGATTTATTACTTGGTGAATGGGGCTGCTGTGTAGTGCAGCCAGGATGGCTGACCTTGTTTCCTGAGGATAAAAATATTTTAAGGTTAGTTTGGTTAGTATTTTGCAGGTTGGTATACAAGTGTTTCTTATCAGCCTTAATCATGTTTTTGACGTGATTCCAGAGTGCTGTTCATATGCACAGAGGTTAATAGAGTTGTTATTGTTTACAAGTAATCCAGGCTTTTTTTCTTTCTTTCAATGGCTGTGTTTTTATAGTTAGCCAAGGAGCTGGTCAACTTTTACTTGTTTGTGCCTGACTAAGCAAATCTGTTGAATTTATTCAAAAATATGGTATTAAACAATGTTATAGCCTCATCCAGTTTTGTTTTTTTTAGGATTAGCCAGTTGACTACTTTTAATGTGGCAATATAGGTATCTACATCAACCTTGGCTAAGTTACCAGAGAGGCTGTAGGAATGATTTTTGGGGCTACTGTTATTTCCTCCTATGGCAAAAGTAGGAAGGTGATCACTCAAGTTACAAGGAAGTGAACCAGCTGAAGTTATTTTAGTTGGGGTGTTAGCATCCAGTTTCATGTTCTTTGTCTACTGATACTTTGTTATAACTAGTTGGAATATTTATTAGTTGACTGAAGCTGTATAGGTTGATGCTGTTGGTGGAGGGATCTTTTTTTATAATTAGCCAATCGATACTGAAATCATCTAGGAATTAATTTTTCCTGGGGGACATTGCTACACATCAATTATAGTTCTTCGGCAGTCACTGTTCTTAGCTGGGGGATGTAAACAGCTATTATGGTGAGATTTATTTATTTATGTTTATTGATTTTAACTGTGGACATGAGAATTTCAGTGTTAACAGTTGGAGGATTAGTTGCATGTACTGACAAGTTAACTGTTTGCTTGTATAGTATTGCAATGCCACCTGCCTTTTTCTTTTATTCTGTCTAGCTTGAGGATAGTAAAGCCTGGAGGAACAATTTCATCATCAATGTATTTCAGGCTTCAGCCTCGTTTCTATGGCTGATGTCTGGTAGGTGTGGTGCAATTCAAGCATGTACTTCTGTTAGTGAGGTGCAGATGCTTCTGCGGTTCAGACTGAAGAGTAATAGCCCCCTTAGTCTGTTTTAGAGTAGGATAGTGCGCTCGTTTTAGGTTGGGATGAATATCCCCTGACAGAGTTAACTTTAACAAACTGTCTTTGTAGGAAGTCATCTTATTTTTATTTTTGGTTGAGAGGTGAGCTTATAGTTCTAAGTACTAAGTGCAAGGTGAAGGAGTTTGTACTTGGAGGAGTAGATGGGATATGGTGAAAAGATTTTCATTTATTTTTAAGTGATTTTCATAAGTGTGGTGTTCATTAGCTGTGGAAGACAAAAGGGAAGATTTCTGTGTTAGTTAGTGAATGGAAGATACATGGGCAAGGAGAGCTAGAAGGGAGGTAATTAATAAACTTTGATGCACTATTCTGGTAGGAGTGGATTACAGTGCAGTATAGGGGTCCAGGAAAGTAGAGGTGATAGTAGGTAAAATGAGATGGGTTGGGTTTTATTTATTTATTTAACATTTGTTTACCGGGAAAGTCCGATTTGGAACAAAGCCAATTTTCAGCAGACGCCTGGGGAGAAATGCTCCAGATGCATGTCTTTGTACATGGGAGGAAAGCTGAGCACCCAGAGGAAGCCCACATGAATGCAGGGAGGACATGCAGACTCAGCACAGAATGCACCTCAGCCAAGAATCAAACCAGAGAACCTCTTGCTGTGAAGCGACAATGCTACCGCTGCACTACTGCGCTGTCCTGCGGTTTAAGTAATAACATTCACAATAAAGGATTATAAAATGAGTTTGGTGATGTAAAGAGGCTAGTGTCAGTTGATACCAAGTATGGAAGGTGGGAGCAGAGTCGTTAGAAGGATATATCCATCTCTTGATATGGCTGGATCATCCTGTTCATAATATATTAATCATTATCTGTATTTTCTTTCAGGTTGAAGACTGTATACTTCTTTAAACTCTATGTTACTTTGCAATGTAAACATGTACTTACATGCAGAAACAATACTTGCTGGAACTTTTCTCATTAGGCACACACTAAAAATGGATTTTGCACAGCTTCTTCTTTCCACAGAAAAATCAAATCAATCAGCCTGTACTTTGGTGACCAAAATGCGTGTGTCAGGCACTCCTTAATACAGAAAATGTTGTTCATTGTTTTAAGGAATATCAGTGCTTTTAAGTTATAAAAGTGACAGACTATCCATTCACACATACAGGTGAAAAGGGCAATCTGAACAGAATGCAAGCAGTAGATTAACTGGGTAAAACCTTTAATTCAGACAGTAACCATATCTGTTACTTTAGGAGAACTTTGTCTTTCTTCGACCACCTCCTCTGCAAAGGCAAGAAAAGTAGACCATCAACTACACTCTGCAAACAGGTGACTATGTATACACTTAAAAGATTTAGAGTGAGGTTTCTGCATTTTTACTGTACACATTATCTTACATAATATTTGGGAGGTATAAATAAGGCATGAAGTTACTGTATCCTGTGGTTTACAGACCTTGCAAAAAAAGGTAAACAAAGTAGGTCACCTAATGGTGTACAGTCAGGACCATCAGTCTGCACTGCCATTGATCACTGTATGGGAATGGACTTAAATCACTGATAGGGATGGCAGGTGGAACAGAATATGAAACGGTCTGTACTTGGCTCTCCCATAGCATAAGGGGGGTAGGGTTTGGGGAAACCAGATGCCTAGGAAACCACTGTTAGAGGAGCCTTGTAGGACATTCCAGGTTAACAATTAACTGTTAACAGTTAGGAAACGCAGCCGGAACATTGAGGATTATGGTAACCAGCTCCACACTCTCAAATCCTCTTGGGATTGCTTGCTGCTCTGGTCTAACCACAAGTCACTGAAATGTCTTCTTCAAGAGATGTCAAGGGACTCACCCAAAGGGTCAAAGAAGAGGGCTGGCATCTTGAGCTGGATGAGTTTGACAACTGGTGGTACAATGGAAGCTGTAAGTCGATTGGGAGGATAAAGCATAAAAAATGTAACACACACATCTGTGTGTGTGTGTGTGCGTGTGTGTGTGTGTGTGTGTGTGTGTGTGTGTGTGTGTGCATTACACACACACACACAGATACACATGCACACGTATACATAATCTAAGCTGGAGTTAGTAAACTGTTTATTTTATGTAGCAAATCTCAATGTGTATTATACAGATAAACTTTAAGCTTCAAAAAAGATGTAATAAACTAGTTTAAAACATATAATCCAAGAACACTGATGGACCCAAGGAAGGCAAGACTCTCCAGATTAAAAACGTAGTTTATTGTAGGTCATAAGCGCTTTTGCAGCTACTGCTGCTTCATCAGATAACAAAGACATTGAACCAGAACTGGCTTTTAAGTAGAAAAATGAAACAGCGTTAAATCATGACCACAAAATTTAAAGAAATACAGCTAAAATATAGGTTATTTAAACAACACATAAAAACATGTACATATAAATGCAACATGAAAACTGTATAAAAATATATACAAAACTTCCTATGAGCAAGTAAAAATACTGCTTTAGCCAACAAGAATCAAACATATATCATTTCAGATGCATAGGCAAATACTCTCATCTGGCTAGTGGTCTTGACTTCAGTTTGGGTTTAATAGACACAAATTCATTCAGCCAATGCCCCAAATCTCCCCTCAGCCTGATAATCCACTTAGCTTACATCTGTTCTGTTTGATTTCTTATATCTCCATCCCTTATAGTCTCATACCCTCTACCAATAACAAGAAATTTGAATGTGTGCCTACAATCAGTGGCCAGTACATGTTTTGACAAAGCACTAGTTGTGCTCCCCTTTTGTATATAATAAACATGCTCCTTTATTCTCTCTCTTAAAGCCCCATCAGTCTTTCCTATACAAAACTTGGAACGTTCCTTACAGTGGGCTAAATAAACAACATGTTCCGTACTGCAAGTAGCAAATATATGAAACTCATAATCCCTTTTTTGGTCTGGATGTGTGACTTTTGCGCTGCTATCAATGTATGAGCACATTGAATACCTACCACAGGGAATCGTAACTTTATTTTTATGCTGCACAGAATCCACGGTGGGGTAACAAAGCTGCATTTTCATTGATTTCATATTTCTAAAGAGGAATCTGGGAGTAGTGTCTATCAGCTTACTGATGTCACGGTCAGCTGTTAAAATTCCCCAGTGTCTCTTAGCATTCATACAGGAAGAAACATAAAAAAAATTATATAGGGGAACCCTAAGTTTATAATCTTTTTTTCTAAGCTTCATTGCCTGATGTGTCTTTCTAGAAAAGTAAGGTTTAGCTGTACTAGATCTAAGAGACTGAACCTCACCTATGTTCCTTAAAATATTGTGTGTATCATAACCTCTGTCAACCAGTTCCATGTGTAAAATATTAAGTTGGTTGTCAAAATCACTGTCCCAGACATTAAGCCTAGAAGCTCTAAATATTTGATTCCTAACAACATTCTGAAAAATGTGTAGGGGGGTGCATACTATCTCTAGCTAATAAATGATTAACATGACAAGATTTCCTATATAATCTAGTGAACAAACCCCATCACCATCCAGCTCTACAGTTGTTGTTGTGTCTTTTGGCTTTTCCCGGTTAGGGGTCGCCACAGCAGAACTCCGGTCCGCTAATGATTGGCAGTAGATTTTTACATGCCGAGTTGCCAGCCCTGACGCACAACCTTCAACAATGATACGCCCATTCACGCATGTCTCCACACAGAAGACGATCTAGCTGACAATTGAACAGGACAACATCTTATTGTGAGGCGACAACGCTACCGCAGCACCACCACTGCAGTGACATCCAAAAAAAATCTATTTTACTTGAGGACACATTAGAAGTAAATCTTAAATGTTGTGGTATTGTTAATATATTCATCAAATTCCCTAAGTTCATCTTCTGTTCCATTCCACAGAAGGAACAAATCATCCACGAACCTTCTATAAAATACTACTTGTTGTTTATAGGTCCATTGAAAATATATTTATCCTCCCATACTGCCATAACGGAATTGGCGTAGCTAATAGCACAAGATGTGCCCATAGCTACGCAAGTACGCTGCCAGAAAATTCTTTCAATAGACAAGAACACATTCTTCTCTAATACACACTGTATTAGAACCTTGATAAGCATATTCTCTGACTCGTGAATGCAACCTCAAAAAATCTTGTATCATACCCAAACCCAGGTCATTGGGTATGACTGTAAATAAAGAAGTCACATCCAAGGTGATCAACAGCAAATTGTTCCAAATAGGTGTATAAATGACTCAGAAAATGCTGTGCATCTTTCAAAACGTGGTATAACACTAAGCAATGGTGTCAGGGAATTTTCTAAATAAATTTATATGGGCTCGGTACACCAGTTGTGTCCTGCAACAATAGGATGCATAGGTGGATTTGTTCTATTCTTATGCAACTTGGGTAAATTATAATTCCTGTGCATTCTGTTTGTGTATTCAGGATATTTATAAGTTAAAGGAATCGACAGTTTCTCAAATACATTAATAAGGGAATTCACATCAGGTACAAATGTACTATGTTTTTTAAGATAATTTAATTATAATTTAACTAAAGAAGAGCATTCAGCTCTGAAGCAGCTTCAGAATAACCGTGACATAATTATCAGGCCTGCATATCAGGGTGGGCCGATAGTAGTTTTAGATTTTGTCTGGTACAATGAGGCTATGAACAATTTACTTAATGACGATATATTTTATTTCGTTATTAGTAAAAGCAAGGTTAAACAGATGGAAACTAATATTCGATGCACACTGAATAAGTTATATCAGCAGGAATTACTGCAGAAGGAGCTACTTGATTATTTTTTGGTAAAAGATTCTTTACTTCCTATCATACAAGCGTTACCCAAGTTGCATAAGAATAGAACAAATCCACCTATGCGCCCTATTGTTGGGTTGAATTAATTTGTGCCCATTAAACCAAACTGAAGTCAAGACCACTAGCCAGATGACAGTACTTGCCTTTGCATCTGCAATTATACATGTTTGATTTCTTGTTAGTTAAAGCAATATTTTTATTTGCTCATAGGAAGTTTTATATATATATTTTTATACAGCTTTTATGTTGCATTTATATGTACATTTTTTTTGTGTTGTTTAAATAACCTATATTTTAGCTGAATTTCTTTAAATTGTGTGGTCATGTGATTTAACACGGATTCACTTTTCTACTTAAAAGCCAGTTCTGGTTCAATGTCTTTGTTATCTGATGAGGCAGCAGTAGCTGCGAAAGCGCATATGACCTACAATAAACTACGTTTTTAACATGGAGAGTCTTGCCTTCCTTGGTCCATCAGTGTTCTTGGATTATTTGCTTTTATTTTTGTTGGACTCTGTTGCTCTGGGAAGTTGGTGGTAGTTTTTCTTTAGCTTAAAACATGTAAGCATGCATGATATGAAAAGCAGTCACATTATAATAAAACAAAACAAATCTGGATTATCAAGTTGTCACTTACCTCTGAGCCATGAAGAACAGCACGTAATGCAGCTTCTCTGCAAAGTGCAGAAAGGTCAGCACCAACAAAACCTGGAGTCATTTCAGCCAGATGAACTATATCAACATCTTTGGAAAGAGGCATATTACAAGTCAGCGCCTCTAGAATAGCCTTGCGCTGCTTCAGAGTTGGTGCCCCAATAACAACCTAGATTGAACGTAAACCACAACAGTGCATTGTAACAGGTAATTTATTTGTTACAACAGTTCAGTGCTAAATAACCATTATATATGTTTCCATGGAACCTATAGTAGCATACTGCAAAGCTGACCCAAATAAACTTTGTGTAGTTTGCCGAAATAGTAAAGAAAAAAAGTCTGTTAATTTGTTAACCAGGCAAATAAAATTATCCTAAAATAACCTGTTCAGTCATATCCCTTGCAAACTTAAGAAACAGAGAACACAAAACTGCAAAACAACACTGTTATGAGAATTATACCTTCTGTTTGCAATACTTTATTTCATTTATCAAGTCTGATTATGCATGAATAAAAGTGCCTAACAGAAAAATAATGCAATAACTTTACACATACAAAAAATACAGTAACAATAACAAGACCACTGATAAAGGAGGATGGTAATTGCTGTGAAACATCAGTCATCAACAAAAATATTGTTTACATCAGTTATAGGAAGCACTCACCATAACATTCATCTTTGAGACTGTGTCCTTCTTTTAGGACTTGTACCACAACTATACCAGGAGGATTGTCCCTGATCTCTCTGGTCCAACACAGTTCCCTCGAGTGATTTTGCTGGTACATTCCTCAAGGAAGTTTTTTTCATTTGCCTATGGCTAACACTAGACAAAAAGCAAGGGGCCACAGCAAAAACACCATGGGAAGAGGAGCAAGGGCCTATCCTGCAACCAGATAGTTATGCAATGGAGCCAGTATTATGGAAACTACTTGTCTGCATCTTAATTCACATAACTGTTGCATCTTAATTCAAGACTCTGGCTGAAAGGTAGCAGAAACAAATGTCCCAAGCAACTTAACAAGTAGCACAGTCTATTTTCAGGAAAATCTCCATGGGGATTGGTAGATGCTGGATAGCTGTAGTTTCTGGTTGCTTGAGAGTTACTATTAAAAATAGGCCTGAATAATACTGTACCCTATACTACTTGCTTGGTTTGACATGTTCTTAGGTCGGGGAGAGTGATAATTTATTCCTATCTTCCTTTTTAAAACTCTAAAAACATAAGGTATGTTTCTGTGGGGGGGGGGGGGGGGGGGCAGAAAGTGCAACATATGAAAATTTTACTGTGTTTCTTCGATATTTTTTTACTGGTTGCTTGAGTTCCTGTTCCAGTTAACTGGGAGTTTACTGTATTAAAAATGGAGAGCTAAAGCAAGTTCACGACCCAAAAACGACATCTAACTTAAAGTGCTTATTAAACAAAAGAAAAGATTAACACGCAAAAGCAGCACAAATTCATTAACTGGGAATTGGCAGGAAGAACAGTGTTTGTTATAGAGGTTGTCCTGGTAATCAGGGCTTCTTGCCTCTAAGGATCTGGCCTGCTATATTTATTGTGGAAAAAAATAAGCAGCCAACTAACCAATTAAACAAAAAGAAAAAACTGTTTTCTGCAAAAAAAAAAAGGACCTTTTCAAAGAAAAGCCTATCCTCGTGGTATATCAAAGTAAATACCTATGGATGAGAAAAGAAAAATTGGTAAAATGAACACTCTGGTGCAGGCTGTACTTTGTAGAGAATCTGTTTAATGGGAGTATCAGTTGATTTGTGCAGAATGAGAGGCTGAAGTTCCAAAGTTATGTTTTGTCAGATTGTCGGTTAAAATGGATAACACACTGCAACAAATGTAAATTAAAATGTAGCTTTCTGAAGTGTTTACTAAACAGATTACAGTGAATGAAACTCTTTGTGTTTTTGCAGTAAAGATATTTTACTTTACTAAACTTTTTTTGTGCAGCATCTTTGCATTCTCACTAAATAGTAAATTTAAGTAGTCAAGGGATAAATCATTTTGGCGGCATCTCCAAGAACAATGACACATATATGTAAATAGTAATATACTGTACACATCTTTTCTTAAGTTGGTTTAACTGATGGTATGTAATACTCTCTCAGCACACATCATTTCTTAAGTTGGTTTGACTGAAAGTATGCTTGTTTCAACATCAGAAACATTCACAAGAGCAAACACTTTGGTGGCAACTTCCAATCAATGAAAACATATTTAAGCAATAAAGCTCCTCCCCATCATTTTTCTTAAACTGAAGGTATGCTTGCTACCCTTACTTAATTGGGTTTCTACTGCCACTTTTAAAAGTGTTTTATCGTTATTTTAATATACATTTGTAGTTTTGCAGTGTTTTCCTTTTTGTGTACTTTAAGTTTAGTCTGTGTGTGTGTGTGTGTGCGTGTGTGCACATGCTCACTGAGCATGCATGCATTAACTCCTAGGTTACAGAGATTGAATTTCTGCCGACTGTTGATATGGAAACAGATGCTTTTTCTTCAAGTTTTATGCTTTCTGTTCATTCCTATAAGGCTTCATTCCCTCTTGCTGGGCTTTATTCTCTCACCTTTATCAGTCCCCCCCCCCCCCGATACATTGTATTGTGCCTGATCATATAATACTACAGTTTTAGTACTTCTATTACTCGATATGTTTCATTTGTGTCATAATCCAATTACTGTTTATTTTTTATCATTTTATGTAACTTCAGTAACTTCTTTGAGGTGGAATGTGTTTTGGTGTTTATTTACTGATTGGGTAGTGACACTTAGTGCTGGAACTTTAAATCAGTGAGAGAAAGGAGATCTGTGACCGAATGCGAGTTCTATGTGACCTTTGCTTCACTGCAGTAGAACAAGTTTGTTGGACAGGCAACTAGCAGTCCGACTGGTCAATATTCCTTGGCTTAGATACAACCCTAAATAGAAGTACATATATGTAATTAATGTCTGAGGCTGTGTGTGTTTGTGTGTGTGTGTGTGTGTGTGTGTGTGTGTGTGTGTGTGTGTGTGTGTGTGTGTATGTGAGAGAGAGAAACAACAATCAACCTGAACAGGACTTCAATCCAGGTATACTACTGATACAGCCTTGCTTATTTTTCAAGAAAAAAAAAATATCCAAGAAACCTAGTTGCAGCATCATTTCTTGCATTTCTTGACTTACACAAGGCACAGGATACAGTCTCATATCAACTACCTCTACATAGGTTAACTATCCTAAATATTATAGCAATAACCCACACCTGGGTGTGGGGTATGCTACTTTTACCAGTTGGTGTGGTTTGGTGGCGAAGGCCGTGGCCAAACAAAGACAACCGTGGGTAAATCCAGCATTACGCACACCCAGATGTAGGTTATTGCTATTATACAATGACATTATTTAAGAAAAACAAAATACTTACTTTTCTTAAATAATGGCATTGTATAATGCCTCCTTGCTGCCCTTCCACAGCTGTCTGGTATTCTGCGGCAGTTCTGATGTACTATGCTTACACAGTACATCAGAGCTGTGGGTGGAAGCAACGGAGAAAGCAAGATCTCCGTTGCTTTTTACAAAGTGTCTCGCTATGTTAAACCCATTTAACATAGCGGGACAGCTTTAAAAAAAGCAAGAGAGAAAGGAAGATCTCCGTTACTTTTTTTAAAGCTGTCTTGCTATGTTAAACTCCTTTAACATAGCGAGACATTGTCTAAAAAGCAACAGAGATCTTGTGTTCTCCATTGCTGTAAAAAAAGACTTCTACTAATGGAAAAAGTCCGGGCAACCGGACCAATCAGCGTGCATGTTTTGGAATATTAATGGGGGGGGTCGTTGTATAATAGCAAATCCACAATACAATGGATAAACAGTTATTTACACTATCTCAAGCTCTCCAACATCAACAAATGTATTCCTCCTTTTAGCATCTTTCATTAATAATTCCAAAAGGATCCATTCTGTGCCCACTTCTCTTTAATGTGTTTACAGATAACATGTACAAAAGCATTCCCAACAGTAACTTAATGCAATATACGTATGACTCTACTATAATCTGCTCAGTAAACTCACTAACTTCAACGCAACAGGCCCTTCTTAGCACTGAGAAATGGCTCACAAAACCTCAGTTAAAACTAAATCCTGAATAATCTAAACTTATCTTATTTACCCCAACTGCCTTTGCACAATCAAATCCCATAACCAAGCAGGAGAGTCATATTTGGTTTGTGTAGCAAAACTCAAATGCAGTTTCATATGAAATAAGAGCTGAAACTAACAGTCAGACATTCGTACATCTTAAAAAAAGGTTAATTATAGTGAAAATCAATGTAGAAAATATCAAGTTTTATATAATTAAGTGTATCAAGATGCTATTACATAAAATGACATCTAACAAATAATAATTGTGTTTAGCATTCATTACGTTTTTGCTCTCATGCAAGTCTTACACAGAAAGTACACATACTGCATTATTGGTTGCGACTAAAGCACCATGGTTTAAATATGCATATGAAAACATATTTACAACCTACTACATTCAGTCACATATTTCAAAACAGACAAATTAAATACATCTATCTAGCAGGATGAAATGCTGTAAAATTCTTTGTTAGAACTAAGTAACAGCATCTAGAAATCTTTGATCATAAAATGAAATCTGTAATCATTTGCTCTCTCTACCTCCTCTTTCTTACGAATACTACTGACTTTTAAAAAGGAAAGCAGTTGAATTCACAGACAGCTTATACAGCATGCAAATATTTGGAAGTGGACTTGCACAGTATGCGGAGAGATGTACTGAAGCCCTGCGCTACTACTGCACAGGGAGGCGTGTGGCCCTATTCTACCACAAACCAAGGCATTTTGCAGCTTCATGTAAAGCCAGTAGGCTGTGGATATAGCCTATGATAACTATGTTCCTGCACATTCTGGAGTGCTCTTTAAAGATTGTTATATAGTACAGAGATTCACTGATGCCTGTACTATACAAAATGTGTGAACAGCAGTGAAAAAAAAGGATACCTGTGAAGATGGGTGAAGGCTGCCAGCCTAGCCAGACAGAATTTTATAGATAATTCTGTCATATGTAAATATTAATGTAAACCACAGGCTTGTTGTCTTATATGGGAAAAAAATGTTGTTATATGTGGAACTGCAAAAAAATGAAACAACAGTGCACTCTGCTGTAAGGAAGCTAAGTCAAGCATTTTATGACCGTCTTGGATCTTTAAAGATGGCTCCAGCCTGTCTAGATGAAGACATTATTTCTATTGTTTTAACCAAGAGTTAAATTACTTGATTTAAACATGCAAACTTATTTTTATTGCTCTGCTTCCTGACCAGCTGCAAGATAACAAAAGGAGACGTTAAGAATGTAAATGTAGTTTATGTTAGCCTGGGAACCCAGTGAAGTGTGAAGAATGATGTAATGTGAACCAGGAATGTGATTTTAAAAACAGAGATACTCGGAGAGCATTAAGCATTTTTGTCTTGACCATCCAACTCATCAGCACTCTGCCTGTGTTCTATATGTAAGTTTATCTTAGAATTGTGTTCTCTCTTACAAATAGCTAGAAACTAGAAAGATTAAACTAAGTGTTTTTCTGTGATGTCAGAACTATACTACTGAATTGTTTTAAGTATTTCCCTGTGATCTCTGAACTCTTGACTAGCACTGTGTAGTAAAAAGTATTGCCTTGTGTTTTAATTATTTATTATTAAATATTTTAAACCATTTTAACTGTAGCTGTTTTGTGTAGAGATAAGTTAAGCTCTAATAGTACATTGCATGTATATAGTGATCCTGTACCAAGTCACTCTAATAAGCCTTGACTGTTTAGTTATACTACCAATTGGATAATAATGTTGCAAAGTAGAAATTGGACACCCTCTTAAAGGCCTTTGGGTAGCTGATAATTATTAGCTGGGTGGTGGCAGTGATTTCTACCGTATAGTCTGGAAAAGGGGGCACAGCTGGAGAACCTGTGCCAGCCTTCCCCAGGAGTGTCTGTGTGGTTGTATAAACTCTTCTCAAAGTGTGTGTGTGTGTGTGTGTGTGTGTGTGTGTGTGTGTGTGTGTGTGTGTGTGTGTGTGTGTGTGTGTGTGTGTGTGTCAGCTACTAGGGCAGGGACACGAAGCACTGGTTGGACAGAGAGGGTGCTGGAGGTTTTAGCTTGCCCACTAGACTAAAATCTGGACCCTATAGCTGTGCCAGTGGGGAGTCTTATTGGGGACCTGGAGAGCAAGGGAGCGACCAGCCCCAGACTGACTGGGATATCTGTGTGCTCTTAAGGGAAATTGCACTTTACTGTGTGTATTTGTTATCCTTTCCTCCGATATGAGACGCCCCTCAATGGTGTTAGTGGTGAGGATTGAGGCTCCTTGCTGGGCCAGGGCACAGGCATCACAATAACTATAAATTGTAATTCAAACATGTTAAACTTTAATAAACTCACTTTATTTGACTATAGCTCTAAGGGATCATGGTCCTCGGTTCCCTCATCCGAAATGCCTCTATGCTGTTTACTTCCACTCAATGAGGAGGTCTCCAGAACAGAACACACTATTCTACAATGAGTCTTTATCAGAGTCTTCAGTGAGGGTAATGGCAACTTGTTTATTGCTGGTACTGCTTTTTGCTGCGTGTCCCACAATTTTATCAGCTATCTTCACTGCTATTCACAATACTTTCTGTCCTCTATATCAACTTCTAAAAATAATTCCATTTATGATTCTCTATTTGTTGTTGCTGCTCTCTCCTCATCCATCTGGGCACATCTACTTTCATGGGGCTGTAATTCTGAGATACAGTTTTGATTTTGGAACTGAATTTAAGCTGCCATCATATTAGCTGTTCATATAAAAGTACCAAGCTTTTTCTCATTTGCTATATAATCTGTATCACCAGCAAAATTTACCTTTCACACTTTTAGCAATGTTACTTAAGGACAATCAAAAAGACTTGCTCCAGTACCTACTCAACATCATCCTTGCACACAAGCAAATTCTTGTTTACTATGAACCTCTCAAGCATACTGCTCAGCAAAATGTTTTAACGATACTGCTACCTTGCTGACTTCTCCAGTTCTTCCTAATTTACTCACTAACCTAACTATGTAGTACCATATCAAAGTTTTGCTAAAGATTGTACAGGTCTCATCCACAGCCCCTTTTGACCTAATGTTCTCGTTTCCCAGGATGAGATTTATCAGGAATGACAAACCTTCTGTGAACTCATGCTATCCAGTGCCCAATGCCTGCAACATCTTCCAGATATTCTAATTTTTTTTCATCAATCAGTGATTCCATGATTTGCCTTATAACTAACTGAAAAAAGTTGTCCAAACTACTTGTGTTCAAGACAGATAGAGTCAGAGGGATGACAACAATGGGCTCAGGTTTAGGCCTGCAGTACGTCTCATAAATCTCATAATATATATTCTCTGTTTAAGGCAGAAGTCCATTTAGGGCCTTTATTTCCTGAACTACAAAATTTCTGTAGTTTACTCACAGAAACATGTCCACATTGAAGATACAGTTTCTTTAAAACTTTTTGCTACTCCCTGGTCATTTTCTCTGAAACTCTGAGAACACCATTCTCACAATGACTTTTCTAAGGTCTTCGTCTAGAGGACTAACACAATTCAAAAGCAAAAGGTTGTCTCAACATCAACACTTTGTCATTTTCCATATCAAGAACTTTTCCTGTCCTTTTAAAGTACGACTTACTTAGCGATAAAGGTATCTCTGCCATTGAATTGTCTTATTTTTTGCTATCATTTTCAGTTTCTTGGTGGAACATACTACTTTTCCATTTTCAAACATGAAAGTCCTACTAATATCTACCTTACTCTCAATGTAGGGAAATAGCTGCTGAACTATTTTTCTCTATAAATGATACACAAGCATGCGGTATCAAACACAACTGACACAAAAAAAATTCTACTACAAAAAAACTCCATCTGAAACCAGCTCCTTGGCAAATTAAGTTATGCTGTATTCTTCTTCTATATATTTAGATATTTTGCTTTCTTCCATTTATTTTACCTTGTTCACCTGTTTGGCCAGCTACTTTAGCTCTGATTTAAAGCACATTTGGACCTTCTACCATACTTATCTAGCAGATTTGCAACTGGTAATGACAGTCTCGGTGAGGTACCTCAACTGTCCAACTTGCTGTTCCTATTTTCCACGTTGAACTGATGCCAGATGCCCTTTTGAGGTTATTTTCTTGCCACCCCAACCTCCCATCTATTTATTTTTTCCCCATACCCCTGCTGACAGTATCAGTCGCTGGGGCTCCACACCCTGCCCACAGTGCCTATTCAATCCATTTAGGTTTGTAAGTAGCCCAACTTACAGCACTATCAGTAGGAGGGATAATCCTAAATACCCAATATCCCCAGAAGCAATGCCTCCCAGAAGACACTATTAACCTACACTTCTCTACAAAATTAACCAGCAAAGGCCACCTGTGTACTGAGGAGTTTTGTGGGCATCAGTTCATGATAAAATAGCATCACTGCAGCTACAGTCAGCTTCACTACGATAAATGTTTTGTCCCACTTACTGTCGTGCAAGTTAGAATCAATTAGCAGCCCAAGCTCTGGAGAACCCAGCCAGAAAGTGGCAGAAGTCTGGAGAACCCAGCCAGAAAGTGGCAGAAGTGAGTGGCTGACACCAAATCATACGTGCTAGGAAAAAGAGTTAGTGAAATCCCACAACAGAAACAGCATTCAAAGTAAACTTGGATAGGGGGCTTCTTCAGAGACATCAAGGGAGTGCACAACACTTCAGCAGAGTATCAAAGTTGTGTGGAAATAGCACCCACACTGGCTTGCTTTCTGGCCAACAGGATGAGGAAGGGTTGTTAGGAGCCTAACATTTTCTTTATCCACAGTAAAATAGTTGTCACAGTTCCCCTCTCTGTTCTTCCAATCCTCATGATGGAGGCTGGCTGGATATCGAGGGAGGGGTCAAGGACTGAAAAAAGGCAGCACTTCTGAAACTACATCCCTAAGAGAATGGGAGAAAAGGCCACTGTTTTTTTTTCTTTTTTTTTTTAAAAAACCTTTACTGAATTATCACTAGTGACATAAGCGCATTTATATAAAAGTAATCTACCCACATTAACAAGTGCACATTTACAAGCATTAGGCATACATTGTTAAATATTATAAAATATAGGCAACATTACATAATTATTCAGTTCCTGCCTTTTCTAAACCTCATTCCTCCTCCAAAACATTTTTCTGCATGTTCCCACAATTTTCATTTTTCTATGTAATTTACTCCTACTCCTTTCTAAAGATCCCACCTCCTGTTCTTTTATTTCTGTTACGTACTTGCTACTTCAATTATAGTTGGTTTAGATTTGGATTTCTATTTTCTACTAATTTCTTTTTTTTTTTTGGCAGCCATCATAACTAGACTCAGCTAGGCCTTGCTATGTCTAGGCAATTCAGATCCTGCATCCCAGCTCAAAAAAATCACTTCTTGAATTACACTTATTTGCTCAACCAGTATTCTCGATAAGAGTACTACATAGGAAATTTTTAAAGTCTGCCAACTCATTACACTCCCAAAAAATATGTTCCCAGTTGCCTCTTTCTTCCCTATCACAACTCAAACATTTGCTATCTACCTGAAGGAAAGTTCTTTGGAGTCTACTTGGGGTATAAAAGTATTTATGCAAACACTTTGTTGCATGTTTGAGAGCCATACGCGTCCTCCCATTGTTCTGCTGTGAATTGCTTAAATAATCTCTTTTCATAGTATTTTCTGACGTCTTCTGATTGACCCCTATAGTTATTGTGTAATATTTTTATGTGCCTTACTAATTTTCCCTTTTTAAATAGCAGCTTCGGTTCTAGATTCAATTAAAAACTCATTCAGTGCAGACCTTTCCATTTAGGAGTCTCCTGCCCCTTTCTCTTTGTTTATACTCTGATATCAATCTTTGATAGGGAAGGCAATCACTACCCTGTGCCCAAGTGTCTTCTTGGGCTCTTTCCATTCTATTATCTTTCATTTTCGAATTATTTGTTTCCAATACATTGGTTCCATTCCCAGCTTCCTCCAGTAAATTCCAGCCCCCATTTGTCTAGTCACTACACCCCTAATTACAGTCATCCCTATGAGCAGAATCTCCTTTCTCCATTCCAGTGTTGGCTTAATACTTAGTATATTTTCTGACAGTTTATGAATATGATATAATATAATATAATACCCCGTATGACTGATGTTCTTCTTAAGGATCTACACCTAAAATGTCATTCTTTTCTTACTTCTTGACTTACCGCCTGCTTCAGCAACATCATCCCTTTCCACTTTGAGTTGTAGATTTCTGCTTGTGTTAATGAATAAAACCCTTAACCATGTAACTCTAAAATATCCCTTCAAACCATGTGATACTAAACCTACTTGTTCTGTTGGGAGGATCAATTTATCACTCTTGACTCTTGCCCTCTTCCCCTTCAAAATAAAATCCTTCAACTGTTTATTACTGTCCACAACTTCTCTGATCAAAATATCCCTGACCTGTGTATAAAACTAAAGGGACTAAAAAACATGTTGACTACTTGCATCTTGCAATTCAAATCCATAGGCAAGAACTCCAGTTTCTCAATTTTTGTGTCAACTTTTGTTTAGTCTCTTCTCACATATCCTTAGCTGCCATAACCAAATCATTTTAAGTCTATACTCTCAAATACTTCATTTTATCATGTCCCCATAAACATGAGTACTGCCTGCTGGACCAATTCATGTGTTGGCACATCATTTATCGTTTATAGCTATAACTACAACATTTGTTTTATCATTATTAATTTTATATCCCTCCCATCAAAAAAAAAAATCTCAGAATATTCTGCAACACTGAAATGTCCTTTCAGTTTTCATCCAGTACAATGTATCGGAAACGCAAATGCTTCCATTGCCCTGCTCATAAACTCTCAATTTACTCTGTCAAATGCTTTCTCTGCATCAAGACCCACTGATAACACTGGTATTTTCTTACATTCTGCTTCCCTCTGGATTATCATTGTTCTGTTAATGTTGTCAAATGTTTTTCTCCCCTCCATAAAACCATAATTATCAATTTTGGCATCACCTTTGCCATCCTTTTAGCCATTATAGGCAAACACTTTATAATTATAGTTTGGAATTAAAAATCAGCTTATATGAAAAGCTGGATCTGATGGGTCTCTACTGTCTTTATAGCCACCATAGTTTTTTTCCAGGATGTTGGTGCTTCCCCCTCCATTTAAAATACTGTTAAACAAAACCCTCCAGCTCTTTATCACTTTCTTCCCTCTCACTCCTGGAGACTTTCCTGTAGATTGGTTATACATCACCAATTTTATGTCATCTCCTCCTAACTTAACTATTAGTTGTTGAGCATCAACTACCTCTAACATTGGCATATTTAAACCTTCCATGAATATTTCCATGTCTGCTTTTTCTCGATTTCCCTTATTTGCTTTGTACATATTTTTATAAAAATGTCCAAAATATCTTTAATACCTCTATAGGATCTCTGCTTATTTTTGTTATAGGCTTCCTATTTTTCAAAACAACTCCTTCTACTTTCGGTTGGCACATGCCCCCATCCATGCAAATTTAGTAGCATTGGCATAGAAAAATTAAGCATGTTTTTAAGTTGACATTTAAGTTTTTGATAATTATACCTTAGATTCCTGGACAACATCTTAAATTTGTGGGATGGTCCAGATCAACACTTTGACAGCTTTATATCCTACTTAAACAGTACTGCTAGTTTTTTTTTTTTTTTTTTTTTTAAGTTTACTTTTAATTTCAGTAAAACTAATATTAACTACCTGGACAATATGCTATCTCAATCTGAACTAGGTTTTAAATTGAAGATTTTTAGGAAACCCACATTCAGTAATTTATATTGCATTTTCAAGGCCACCACCCCTTTAGCTAGAAGAAACTTTGTTAGAGGACAGTCAATATGGGTGGCTAGAATGACTTTTTATTCAAAACTTCCCATGCCTGGCTTGGACACCTGTGACTACAAGACTTTGCTTCTACAAACTTCTGGACCTACAAAACTGATATATTTTTCTGCACTTGCTCCAACTATCTCAGTGCTATTTAACACTTCTTTTGTGCTGCATTTACTGATTTGGTTTAATTTATCACTGTTTATCAGTCTACATTTGTTAAAGAAAGGTTATGTTTGTTACTGTACTGCTCTTAGGTTGTTTTAAAAGTATACTGATATTTCCTAATCTCCACTGATATTGCAAAAGCTGTTCTGAGTTTGCCAAAATAGTTCTAAGTTTTGCAAAGTTCTTTTGTGTTTGTAGAAGTTCTACATTTGTGCACTTTTTCTGTATTTGTGAACATTTCTCAGGGTTTGTGAACTTATTTCCAAGGATTCTTGATACTGTAGGAGTTCTACCTTTGGATATAAAGCATTTGTTACTACACTTGAGCTCAAAACCAGTTAGTTTTACATTAAGAGGTTGTTTTTTTTGCACTCTGTTGGGAGCTGAGGTCTGATTCAACCCATCTGAGCTGGGAGCTGCTGGTGGAAGGCTTATTATGAGTTTATTCGATTGGCCTGATGGCTTAACAGTATAAACGTCTTTCATCCTGCTGGCATAAAAGTCTCATGTTTGCACATCACTCAAAAGCATTTACCCATGCCTTGTAAATAATTAAACCTCTCCAGTTTAAAATCCTCTACAGGAAACGCTATCCATAATCTCCCACTGTTCAAAGCTGCTCAAAGAGCTGCCAGTTTGTGCAGGGAGTGGTACCACTGCAGGTCATCTGATAGTATACTACTAAACACACACTGACTTTTAAGTGATTCTCCCCTACTCCTTCTCATCTACTAAAGATCTGGTATAATGGATAGACACTTCCTTGTCATCTCTGTTTCCTGCCTGGTGGATATGAGTATCCTGAGGCAGTGTCATAACTGCCTCTTGTTCACTAACAACCATTCAATTTTAGAACAGACACAGTGTGTGAGAGATGTAGATATGCAATGTCATTGGAGCAAAAGCTCTCACGCTACACCCAAAACACTTACTACCAAACACTAACAGAAGAAACGCATCGACCCACATATGCAGATGTACTCACTTGTAATCTACCCAAACCTTCAAGACCTCCTAAAAGCATCTCTCAGTGGCCCTGAGCACACAAAAAAGACAGCACCTACACAATACATAACTCTGAAAATCATTGTAGCCTCACTTCGAAGCTCATAAGACAACAGACCACACAGCCAAACATTCTAGTTAATAGGGATTCCATTGTAAGACATACTAATACCCCTCTTACCAGGCTAACCAAGGAGAAGATCACAGTGAGCTATCTGTCTGCAGCCAGGTTCTGACAGATCTTGCATGCACTTACAGTGCAATGAAAAAGTATTTGCCCCTTCCTGATTTCTTATTTTTTTTGCATGTTTGTCACACTTAAATGTTTCAGATCATCAAACAAATTTAAATATTAGACAAATATAAGACAAAGATAACCCAAGTAAACACAAAATGCAGTTTTTAAGTGATGATTTTATTTATTAAGAAAAAAATATATCCAAACCTACATGAAAAAGTAATTGCCCCCTTGTTACATCATGAAGTAACTGTGGTTAATCACATTTTTGGGAAAGCTGAGTTCAGTTTCACTAGCCAGACCCAGGCCCGATTACTGCCAGACCTGTTGACTCAAGAGATAACTTAAATAGAACCTGTCAGACAAAGTGAAGTAGACCAAAAGATCCCAAAAAAGAAGACATCACGCCACGATCTAAAGAAATTCCGGAACAGATGAGAAACAAAGTAAGTGACATCTATCAGTCTGGAAAAGGTTACAAAACAATTTCTAAAGCTTTGGGACTCCAGCGAACCACAGTGAGAGCCATTATCCACAAATGGAGAAAACATGGAAAAGTGGTGAACCTTCCCAGGAGTAGCTGGCATACAGAAATTACCCCAAGAGCGCAGCAACGACTCATCCAAGAGGTCATAAAAGAACCCAGAAAATCTAAAGAACTGCAGGCCTCACTTGCCTCAGTTAAGGTCAGTGTTCATAACTCAACCATAAGAAAGAGACTGGGCAAAAATGGCATGCATGGCAGAGTTCCAAGGCAAAAACCACTGCTGACCAAAAACAACATAAAGGCTAGTCTCACTTTTTCCAATAACATCTTGATGATCCCCAAGACTTTTGGGAAAATATTTTGTGGACTAACGAAACAAAAGTTAAACTTTTTGGGAGGTGTACGTCCTGTTACATCTGGCATAAAAGTAACAGCATTTCATAAAAAGAACATCATGCCAACAGACAAACGTGGTGGTAGTGTAATGGTCCGGGACTGCTTTGCTGCTTCTGAACCTGGATGACTTGCTATGATTGATAGAACCATGAATTCTGCTCTCTACGAAAAAATCCTGAAGGAGAATGTCCGGCCATGACCTGAAGCGCACTTGGGTTCTGCACTAGGACAATGATCCAAAACACACCAGCAAGTCCACTTTTGAATAGCTTAAAAAAAAAATGAAGGTTTGGAGTGGCCTAGTTAAAGTCCGGACTTGAATCCAATTGAGATGCTGTGGCATGACCTTAAAAAGGTGGTTCATGCTCAGAAACCCTCCAATATGGCTGAATTAAAATAATTCTGCAAAGAAGAGTGGGCCAAAATTCCTCAACAGCGATGTGAAAGACTCATTGCCAGTTATCGCAAATGCTTGATTGCAGAGGATGCTGCTAAGGGTGGCACAACCAGTTATTAGGTTTAGGGGGCAATTACTTTTTCACATAAGGATATCCAACAGAGATGGTTTGCACTTGTCAGCACTTGGCTTCCAGACACTGGCAAAAACTTTAGAACTTTTGTTGGGGCCAGAGTTGTTCTATTTTGTGTGGAAGAAGGAGTTTTTGTTGTTTCAATAGTTGGGTTATGGCATCTGACCCCAATTTGGATGTACCTCGGGTGTTTCGAGAGGATCCGGTACTTCAATCAGGAGCATTAGGGGGACTTAATGCTCAGCAAGGTTCTCATAGAACTATTGAACATTATTTTAACGGTTCCCTACACGCTCCCGGTTCATCTATGGATAATCGACATGGCATCACAGGCACTGTCCATATTTTCGATTTATATCGTAAGGAAAGAACTAAGAGAGTTTCTGACCCTTTTAATACGGTGGGACAAAAGTTTCATGGTATACCACCGGATATAAGGGAACTTTGTCAAAAATACGAAAGGTTGTTGGAAAAAGAGATAAAAACTAATTTCAATATATTGGGGTTACAGAGGTACATTGACCTTGATATTACACCTAAAGGGTTGTGATTTGTAAAAAAAACCCCAGTACACCTTTTGATTTGAACTGCTCTTTGGATAAACAGTTCAAAGAGAGATGGTTTAAATCTGCTCACAAATGTGTTATTGAGTGGCTTCACATTCTGCTGGAGAGAGATCAGTTAAAACACCAGAAGTTAAAGCAGGAGTTGGCTTTGTTATCACAAACTATAAGTGATTCTGTTAACCCTAATAATATGAAAGCTTTTTTGGACAAAACTAATGAGAGGTTGCTTTCATTAGAGACTGAAATAATTGAACAAAAGAAATCAAAGCTTTCTCGGGACATCTATGACTATGAGGCAGGAATGGCTTTTACGTATTCCTCCAATCGGAAGGCTGGTAACCGGGGGAAACGTCAGCGCGTAAGGTTTAAAAGCACGACTTCATCTTCTTTCATTTCTTCAGGAGAGGAAAATCGTTCGGATGTAAGCGTTGAGTTCCCAGAGTTACCTCGACCACAACAACCGGCGGAATTTGTGCAAACATTTCGGAACCAAAGGGGGCCTTACTACAATCAACAACAGCAGCAAGGACAGAAACGTAATAGAAACTTTGGGACATATGCCGGTAACCTAGATAGGGGTTACCAGGCGGATTTTCAGCAGGGACCAGGGAATGGACAACAATTTAATAAAAGGTTCAGAAAATAAGGTATGTACTGAACCAAACATAGTTTTAAATTTTTCTCGATGTGTATTAACACAAGAACAGATGTCTGTGTTGGCCTTAGGCCTTAAATTTGTACCGACTGTGTTACCTCGAGGACATGTAGTTAAGCAGGAAGTCTTTAGATTTCTTAAGAAAATTCATTTAAAATATCATTTTTCTAAACACTCCATGGGCTTAAATAATATAGTGGATTCTTCTCTAATTAGTGAATCTGATGACAGCTTTTTTTCTTGTGATGAAAATATAGATAACAATTCATACAATGCTTATTGTAAAATTGATGTTTCTTGTATCCCTTCGTTTAACAAATTCATACCACCCTTTGTCAACCAACGTATTATTCAGTTTGGTTCTATGATAGGGTTTGGTTGTGAAAATATTTGTGACAACATGATGTTAAATAGAAGTGAAGTCTCTTATAATTTAACTTTGAAGGAATGGTATGCTTTGAAAAAATTAAGTGATAGGACAGATATAGTTATTAAACCTTTGGATAAAGGTAATAAGATAGTTGTTATGAAAGCATTACAGTATTATAACGTGTATGGATCACTTGAACAATGCTGAAGTTTATGAGAAATGTACTAAAAGTAAATATGAACAGGCAATGCTTGAATATGGAAAAATATTGGATAGAAGTGTTAGATCGGGATACTTCACAGAAAGAGAGGTTAGAGACAAATTATTTAGTTGTAAAAGTGAAATAGCTGTCTTTTTTTGTCTGCCTAAAGTGCACAAAAGTATGGTTGAACCACCAGGTAGACCCATTATTTCTGCATGTAATTATTTTTTGCATAATGTTGGGTTGGTATTACATAAGATTTTACTACCTTATGTTATTAGATCCCCTGTTTATATTAAAGATAGTGTAGAATTTTTAAATAAAATTTCATCTTTGGTATGGAAAAAAGATATGTATTGGCTTGTGGTTGATGTTAGAAGCCTATACACCTCCATCCAGCACAGGGATGGTTTAGAGGCAATAAGGTTTTTCTTGGAAGACAACCCTTTAACAGGTTTTGTTATTGAAATGATAGATTTTTGTTTAAAGAATAATTATTTTTATTTTGATAATATATTATATAGACAAAAACAAGGTACAGCAATGGGGGCAGCATTTGCCCCTATGTATGCGAACCTTTTTATGTCTTTTTTTGAAAAGAAGTTTTTATTTGATTTAGATTTTGTAAAGAGACATGTACAATTTTATTTTCGTTATATTGATGATTTGATTTTTATTTGTGAAGATGGTATAGAGCAAGTAGACAAATTTATGTTATATATACATAAGAATCCTTTCGGTCTGACATTTGACGGACTCCAGAAGGGTAATAGGGTGGTATTTTTGGACCTTATTTTGGAAGGTACAGAAAAAGGGAATATTTCATTCAATATACATAGAAAGTTTGCGGATGGTAATCAGTATTTACATGCTTCAAGTTGCCACCCTCCTCATGTATTAGAGTCTTTACCCTATGGTGAATTGGTTCGTGTGTCTAGATTGTGTAGTGAAGTAAGTACTTTGGAGAAGGAATTAGAGAGAACTAATTATATGTTTTTACAGAGGGGTTATGGACCAAGTATTTTGAAACAAGCACTGGTGAAATTAAAGAAGGAAAAGGGTGTGAATAGGGATGATCCTTCATGTACAAGAAGGAACATGTTTCATACTAGAAGAATCAATGAGAATAGACAGGAAGGGAGAGATGAAATTTACTATGTCTCAGTGTATAATGTGAAAAGTGAGGAAGTTAAAATTTTAATAGAATATTATTGGAAATATTTGTTAGAGGATAGGATTCTGGCAGGTATTCTTCCGAATAAACCACTTTTCTCATATAAAAGGGGTAGGAACTTAAAAGATATGGTAGTATGTGGATAGTTTCAAATGCCTAAAATAGATATACCTAAGAAGGTTATGAATTTGGGAACAATAACTTGTAATAGATGCAGCATTTGCACAAATATTGTTAAAACATTTCATAATATAAATGGAATAAAATTTGAGCCAAAGGAGGTTTATACATGCAAAAGTAAAGGGGTAATATATGCACTTAAATGTCCTTGTGAACTTTATTATATAGGGGAAACTAAGAGAGAATTCCGTATTAGGTTCATGGAACATGTTAGGGATGTAAAAAATAAGAGGGAAAATAAAATAATTGCTTCACATTTTAATACATTTCATAATGGTGATGTGTCTTTATTAAAAGGCACTGTTTTAGAAAGTGTGAAATGTTTATTTAATGATGAAAGTGTGTTGAAACAAAAGTTGCTGTATAAAGAAAGCATTTTTATTTTAAAGTATAAAACTATGACACTCATAGGGCTTAATAATGAGCTAAATTGGAAGTGTTTACTTTAAGATAGGATTTTTTTTATATAATTACATATTTTTTTAATTAAGGGGTGTATATTATCAATTAGAAGTTCTATATAAGAACATGTATTTTGCAATTTGAATGTTTGATATTCCTTGAAGGTGGAAACACCGAAGCGCTAGAGAGAGAGAGAAATAAAGAGATTCTATTTTCTGCTTGTTCCCTTTCATTTCACAGTCGGTGAATATTTTGTTGGGGCCACAGTTGTTCTATTTTGTGTGGAAGAAGGAGTTTTTTGTTGTTTCAATAACTGGCAAAAACTTTATTTATCTCCATAGTGCCTTTTTTGGGCTGTGCCAAGTTGTTAAATCCTCCCAGCATAACAAAAATCACTCACAAATGACTAAAGGTACTGCTGTTCAACATTAGGAGTTTAAATAAAAAAGTGCACTCCCTGGAAGCACTCCTCATCCTGGAGAACACAAATATATGTGGAACCACTGATATATGGTCCAGGACCACAGAAATCACTCAGGCTATTAAAGGCTACAATGCCTTTCATACATTTCAATCCCCCTCAGCTCAGGATAAAACAAAGGGAAGAGGTGTCTCTGTGTTCTTAAAAGTGACTTGCTTGAGCTGCTCCATGCCCAACTAACCTTAGGTGTGACCTCCTATCATATCCTTGCTAGCTACAGATCCCCTAACATGAGTCTGGAAAACCACATCTCCTACCTAAAACCACTGGAATCTCTTAACATTCAGCCTAACACCATACTTATGGGTGGAATTTGACTACCCTCCATAAACTGGGAGAATTATATGACCAGCAGTTCACCTTCTCAGAGGTTTTTGGACTTCATCAATGCAAACACCCTGGAGCAACTAGTTAGCTCCCCTAACTAGAGGTACAAATATCCTAGACCTATTACTCACAAACATGGGGGGATGCTGCTCCCTCCCATGCATTACTGCCTCCCTGGTAAGATGTGACCACAAAATGATCTCCTTTACTATTAAAACTAAACTAGAACCCTCTTTCCAAGCCCCTCTGAATCTGGGATGACACTGAGGCCTACTCTGAGTTGTACACAAAAGCACTGTACAACCACATTCATAACTACGTAGCGGAGGCAGTACCTGTCTGAGTTAAACGTATGATTACTAGCAAAACTAAACAACCCGGGCGGACTCCTAGCATAAATAGGCTATTCAACAAAAGGAAAAAATATCCTCTCCAAAGCCAAGAAGGAACAGACAAAATAGTGAAAAAGGCACTCACCAATCTAAACAAACAAATTAGAGAGCTGGTTAGATCTGCCAAAGCAAGCTATGAGGCAAAGACAGCCTCCCAAGTGAAAGATAACCATAAGGCTTTTTTAAATATGCCTGTAACCTCAGAGGAAACGCTCAGCAATGTGCCAAGTTATTCATGAACAGCAACACTTACACACAGCCTGAAACTATAGCAGACCTGCTGGCTGACAAGTTCAGTTCAAACTTCTTTTCCCCATCACCTCCTACCACACCCAAAAAAATACCCGCAACCATCCCAATACCAGTCATTACGAGGGGACAGGTCCATACTGCATTCGCTAAAGTCAAAAACAGAGCTTCCATGGGTCCCAACAAAATTCCAGGATGCTTCTTATATAGCTTAAAACAAAATCTTTTAGGGCCACTAGAAACCCTCTTTAACCACTGGAATGGAGGACTGCAATAGTTGTCCCTCTGCACAACGGAGGACCATAAACTGACCCAGGGAACTACAGACCCATAAGCTTGACCAGTCTTATCTGCAAAGTCATGGAGAAAATTATGATGGATCTGACCAATAAGGACATATGAACTCTCCAAAAACTGGACCAGACCCAATTTGTCAATGGGTAGCCTGCTCAATCTGGTGGACTTTGAGAATGTCACCAGGGCCATGGATGAGGGTAAAACAGTACACATCGTTTATCTAGACCTGGCAAAAACTTTCAACACAATCCCCCAATTGGGGATCATAGATAAACTTACTGAGTAAAGCATAAACTACTACATCGTCAGATGGATAGCCAAATGACTGACGGGGCACGTTGTCCAGATAGATGAATCCACTTTTAACAAGAAACCTGTTACTAGCGGTGTCCTACAGGACCCAGTGTTGGGACCCCTCCTATTCAGCATATACTTCTCTGAGGTGAAGGCCAATGGTAGGGGCCTCTTGCTCACCATGTTCACTGATGACTGTAAGCTGGAAGTAATCAATGAATCCCCAAACAATGTTGACATCCTACAAAGAGGCCTAAAACAACCAGTGCCAAAACTGCTGCCTGAAACTAAATGCTAAAAAATGCATAACTATAACCTCTGGAAAATTAGATATCCCTGCAAATTACAATATTGATAGCACACCCCTAAAAGTAGACGCAGTGGTGAAGGACCTAGGGACACAGACAGATAGTAAGCTAAACTTTGATCACCAAGTAGATACAGTAGTGAGAAAATCCTTCTGTGTGACTCAACTTATAAGTAAATCCATGGCATCAAGATCAAAGGAAGTCATAGTGCCATTGTACTCGGACCTCATCGGGCCCATAATCAAGTACAATGCTCCCTTCTGCATGTACCTAACCAGGCACTTACACCAACTGGAGTGGCCCCAGAGGTTTCTCACAAAAAAAATATATATAAAGCGTTAAACACATGTTTTATGCAGACAAACTAAAGGCCTTATCCCTTTATTCAGTCTCATATTGTTTATTGAAAGAGGACTTATGCCTGACGTACAAAACATTCTCTGATCCAGCCCTGATGAAAATGTTACATATTTGCAAGAAAATGTATACGATGGACATGCATTCCATGGACCTGAACCTTATTTGTGATTTTAACAGAACTTGCTGGAGAAACAGACTCAGATCCCAAAGGCTGCCTCATCTATGGAATAAACTTCCCCTCTTCATAAAAACAAAGCTTGTTCCTCACTCTCTTCAAAAAGAATTTGGAAAAATTAATGGAGAACTGTAAATTCACTCGTGGGGCACTGCCCATGTCCCTTATAAACAGAGGCAGTCTGCAAAATGACTCTGGGCTCCAACATCCAAAGACCAATACCCTGATACTACACCATCCCATATCTGTGGAAATAAGATATAATAATGTTATATCCTGGGTATTATTAGCTAGGCTTGTAAAGGCTCTTATGCCATTAGCCTAGTAAATATCTATGAACATGTCAATGAGTTTGACTATTTAAGGAGGATGTCTGTTGACAGAGGTTACCCAAATGAGTTATTAATTAAGACAATCGAAGAAACTTGGAATGAATAGGGAAAAAATATAAACCCTTGTTAGGTTAATTTACTACTTTACTGTCAAGTAGCGCAGATGAACATCCTGGTAGTTTGGACGTGGATTTTAGCACGACCTTAGTACTTCAGTTCAACAAAGGTTTTAATAAAGTTAAGAGGATTGTTAGAGATTATTTGAAAATTTTCCTGGCAAACTCAGTAGTTTTTGAGATGGTGGGTCCAGAACCCAAGTTTGTTTTTAAAATAGTTGGAAATTGCTTCTTTGAGCACCCTGTAGGGGTTGGGGTGTAGGTACGGGATGAAAAGATGTAGTTGTTTTAAGCAATGTACTAGTATTTTACCAGATGAGACTTTAGCCTTTGAAAATGGTTTGGCTTCTACTGTGAAACTGCAGACTGGCAACTGCTCCACATCAGGGGTAGTATATATTGCCATATATACGAACTGTCCCAGTTTCTATGTGGGTAAAAATTGAAAGAATATTGCGAAAAAAAAAATGATGAATGCAAGTAAGATATTCAGAATAAAAATGAAAACAGTGCTCTGTTTATGCATGCCACGACCTGCAAAGGGCTTAAAGAATGTAAGTTTGGGATCTTGGAAAAAGTTAATATTGACCCAAGGAAAGGGCAATGGGAAACTAAACTGGAATACAAGGAGTTGTGGCAACTCAGGTTGAATGCTATTTCACCACCTGGCTTGAAAGAACATATTTCCCTGTTACTAGTTTTAAAACTACTGCCTGCCAAGTTATTAAGACTATGTATTATTACCTGTTTAATGTTTGTGCTAAGTGGTTGGTTTTATGTGCATCACCAATAACTTATTGTCCATTGTTCATGATGTATCATTATTTTAACTGATTAACTGGCATTTCCTGTTTAATTTACTTTTTATTTATTTTTATTCTATACAATTTAGAAAGGTAGAAAATATGTGTTTGACAAGTGACCATTATAGTGGGTTTACATTTTTAATTATTTTAAAATATTTGTCAAGATTTTAAAGATTATTTATAAACCAAGCATAAGTTTACTTTAAATGGTTTAAATTGGTTTTCTTAATTATGACTGCCTTATAAAATAAACTGATGTAATGGTTGTATTTTAGATTCTAATGAAGTCTCCCATTTGAGGAATGAAAGCACTTAATCTTAAATAAACTTTTGCATCTGGTTTATTAATTTTTATTTATTTGGTACTAAAAAGTTTATTCCAACATGTGGCTCCATGCAGCATTACTGTTATGTCCTTTTTGGTTAAATATTAAATGGCAGTGGACCAAGTATGGAACCCTGAGGATGTTGACAGTGACAGACAGAAATAATGAGAATTCCATTTACCATTTCGCTGCTTGTTGTCTGTTAGTACAGTAGCTGTGGAACCAGGATATGGAAGAAATAGAAAGACCAAAAGATACTACTTCAGTTAGTAGTTTATGATGGGGAAACAGGAGTAAAATGCTTATGACAGATCTAGAAGTACGGAAGATACTATGTTCCCATTATTTCTATGGGCAATAATAGTGTTGGCACAACTAAGGAGGGCTATAGTGGTACTATGTTTGGGGCAGAAAGGGAGCTGTGTGGATGTGAGGAGATTATCATTTAAGATGTATTTGAGTATGAATGCATTTTTTCAAGGATTTTTAATATCGATGAAGTAAGAGTTAAATTGGTTTACAGTAGATTCTTTTAGATCGTTAGTTATAGGGGAGAGGGTGGTTGTTTCACCTGTGGTGCAGCATTTAGCATTGTCGCCTCACAGCAAGAGGTTCTCTGGTTCGATTCTCGGCTGGGGTGCCTTCTGTGTGGAGTCTGCATGTCCTCCCTGAAGTCGCATGGGTTTCCTCCGGGTGCACCAGTTTCCTCCCACACTCCAAAGACATGCATCAGGTGGATTGGACCCTCTAAACTGGTCCTAGGAGAAACTGTGTGTGCGCGAGTGAGTAGCTCGGATGAACTACCATAGCAGGGCTAGCCACCCAGCAGTCTAAACCTTGGCTCGAGATGGTTGTCACTGTTGAAGTGACACCCTGACCCCATGTGCAAAAATGGGAAAAGGGATTGAGGATGGATGGATGGTGGTGGTTTCATCTGATTGCTGAAAGGTTTTTTTTTTAAGGATGATCAGTATTATTTAAGATGTTTTGTTGTGTGCATTGTATGTTAGTATAGTATTTTTTTGTCTAGTTTTACTTGGTACTATGGTTTATTCCTTAGTAATACTGTAAGCATGACTCAGTTTTTTCCTTTGTCCATTATTTTCATGCTTTGTCCCTTAGCGGCATAGCTTGTTTGGTATCTTTAGTTTGATTTTATACATTTATTACAGATTGGTGCAAGGGAATTAAGAGTACTAAGACAGATGGAGTTGAATTTACTTACTGCTTCATCAAAGGGTACTTTTATTTGATATTCCAGTCATAATGTTCTAGGTGGGACACAAAGGTTTCTTTATTGATGGCAGTACATCTGCAGACTTGGCTGTAGTGGGGCTGTTTGATGATATTATATGGTTACCACAGGGCAAACGCTGGGAGGTTTGTCACTGAAAGTATCTGGTAGACAGCCTGAATGAATCAAATATCAAGATACATTACTGCTATTCCTCCCTTTTTATTTTTCTAGTCTAAGAATATTGTATCCCTGGTGTAGGATTTCACTATCTTTAGTTCTGGCTTTTAGCCAGGCTTCTGCGGCTACTAATATGTCAGGGGAGTATAAGGCCAGGTGAGCATATAGGTTAAGTAGTTTGCTATTAATGCTTCTCATGTTTATGCTATGTAAGAGAAGTGAACTTTTTGTTTTTGTGGGGGTTGGTGTTGTTTGGAGAAGTTGCCAACAGCAATCAGTTGGACTGGGGTTTGGGTGGATGTCCCCAAGTGTTAGTAAGCTTGAGAAAGGATGTTGGTGTTGCAGGGTTTTGAGTTTGTGTCTTAGTTTGATACCTAGTTTTTGAAGTATAGGGTTGCAGATCTGGTACGTTTATAGAGATGGGAGATACTTATAGATATTGGGGGCTATGTAGTATGAATTGTGGATTTGGTTGTGAGAGGGTGAGGGGACTGAATGTGCTGAATATTGTAGTGCGATGTCAGAATGATATTTTATTAGTTGTGAATGTGTGTATAAGGATAGTACTGAGAACATATGTTGTAGGAACACTGTGTGTTGAGGGTGGGAGGACTGAGTTAGAAGCAGGGGGTGAGTACTAAATGTTACAAGATAAGTAGTTTAAAATGTGGGTTAGAGGTTAATAGTGAACTTTGATGTGGTAGGGTTAGGATGTTGACTAAGGTATTCTATTATTTTAGTGGTGGATGTCAGATTGTGGGCATGGTGTAGGAATGGCTATGGTGTTTAAATGTACAGTATGAGGAGTGGGTGAGAACTGGGGGTAGGGTAGGGAGCATAGTAAGCCTGAGAGTAGCAAGGGAGAATGGAATAAGCTGCACCTGACTTCAAATGCCCTTGGGCTAAAAAAGAAAAAAACTATCAGGTATGTTTTGTCTGCAGGTAAGGTTTAGCTAATACCCAATTTAGTTGCTCTTTCGATTTGTTGAGGTGATTGGTTTAACTTGTAGAGAAAATTATATTATTTTAGTTTTAAAGTAGATTTTTCACTCAGTGTTGGAGTTAATATACTGCTAGTTTGTAAGGAAGTAAAAGATTATTTAAGTAGTGGTGCCTGTATTAGAAAGAAAAAGCTATTCTGGATAACTAAGGACAGCTAGGGTCTCTGTACAGTTGCAGTACTGTGTACTCCATATGCAGGCAACCTGTAAAGGCTCTTGCTGCAGGGGTTCAACAATTAAAATTAGCCCTGTAGCAGCAGAAGTGTAGGCCAATTAGTTAAATTGTAGAATGAGCAGTTGCATACCAGATTTGTGACAGTATGAAGAGAAAATAAAGGGGATAGTGAATCAATAAAAAGAAATTATAATATGGAACAGTGTAAGTTGAGAACACAAGTAGAAAATGAGTCAGGAGAACAATTATTAATTACTGGGCACTATGAGTAGTATCTGACTAAGTCATATGAATCAGTGTGCATACATGGACACTACAGTTTGGAATACTTAATTGCAACTCTTAAGCAAGATAAGATTAGGATAGAGACATTCAGGGCTTGATTCATCTGTGACTTGTTTTTCTTTGAGTAGGCACCTCTTGCTGGAACAGTTTGAGTTAGAGGTTGGTCTCTCAGGTCATACATTAAGCAAAGATGGAGGAATAGTTTGATGACAGAAATTTCAGGGGAGAGTTTTGGTCAGTGTTTTGGTATGCGCACACTATCCAGGACAAAGTCGGGGGGGGGTCCCTAGGTTGCTATGATTATATGAGAAAATAAAATATTTTTGATTTTTGTCACTATTTAGACAAGTGAATGTTAGCTGGTACTGTGATTGTGCGTGTGCTGTTTACTACACTGTATAGATTGTAAAACAAGGCTTAGGACAATTTAAACCATTTTTGCTATATTTTATGCAGTTTAGCTCTATATGCTGTATGGGGATATAGTTTATATTTTCTATTATCACTGCCCTTAGTCCTTAATGTCAGTGTATTATTGTGACTGGTGTTATTTCTCCTGATTTGATGGATCCTGAAAATGGCTACCCCCATTCTCCCCTTCAAATTCAGTTACACCTTAAAAAAAATCAGAGAAAACAGCTTCAACCTATGGTTTGTGAATCTGCTGTTGCTTTAAGCTGGTTTGCAGACCACTTATCTTTTTACCTGTCACCCACTGGTGTAAGCTCACAGCCCTCTATGGTATGAGTGTCAGTCACATCCTCTGGGGCTATTTCAGCATGTGGTTCAGGTACGGGAGAACCAAACCCTTTAGGTGCAATAGAGGTCCGGGGTAAGAGATCCCTTGCAGACATAATACTCTATCACCAGATATTTTGCCCTCTAAAGTAGTTCATAGTAAGAAGAAACAGAGACTTCACATAAATAATCAAGTTATTACCATGTATTGGGCTGATGTGGTTTCTTTAGGTAAGAGTGCTCTTCAGTCAGCTAATCTCGGAGACTATGTTCTTGTTCAGAATGTTTATGGGGCTACCTTCTCTAGGGATCAGAGCAGCACTGCAGTTTTGATGAGGTCTCTGATGCAGACAGTTGTGAACATTTTGAGCTTGCCCAGTCTGATTTTTGGAAGATGGACAGGCTCAATGTTCACCTTTCCACAGATGCTAACTAGGTTTAGAGATGCATTTGACTGGAAGCAATCTGAAGCTATGCCAGGGACTCCAAATGTTTTGGCTATTCCTCCTCTGTTACCAGCCTTAGAAGATATCTATACAACTGCAAGTAAAATGCCTTTGGCTAGTGAAACAGTTCCTAAAAAGTCAATGAACAAATACATGTACTCTGATCGTGCAGCTCTTTTGCTAGCTGACCCAGCTGCTGTTTTTTCAGCTTCCAACTCTAACAAGAGAACCTTGGCTTTTTCTACCACTACACTGCTGAATATCTATTAGCAAGTGGTTAGAATCTAAGCGGAAGAAGGTGGCTCAATATAGTAATTTATTCTTTAGAACTTTAAATTAATCAGGGTTTCATGTAGAACTTGCAATGTGCTTACAGTTTAGATTGCTCTGCAATATTTTTGCCTGCGGAACAGCAGTGTCAAGTAAATTAGATTGTTTCTAATGAGAGTCATGTTTTGAAACATGCATTTGAGGGTATCTTGAAAGGTATGGATGCTATTTCTAGAAATGTAGTTGCTTCCGTTGTATTGAAAAGGTATGCTTGGCGACATAACCAAAATTTTTCTGAGTATTTAAATAAAAAATGGGATTCTGAATGCTCCTTTAAGTTCTGAATTTGTGTTGGGTCCTGTTGCTACCCATATTCTCAAACAATGGAATGATAGAGGTAAATTGACAGATGGGGTATCTAGAATGTTTCATATTCCCAGGTTTTCCACAAACAATGTGTCTAACTTCAAACAGCAGAAAACAAATCCCAGCCAAACAAGAGTCAGGGTACCAAGAAAAAACAGCAGGAGGATAATGCTTCTAAGTCAAATAAAAAATGTTCCTTTCCCAAAAAAGATCATTCCACTGCTAAAGAATGACTGTGCCAAGAACCAGGGCATACCGTCCCTTCCTCCTGTCTCACCTTCCCCCAAGGCTTTAGCTCAACATACCAGTTTGGCAACAAATAGTCTCAAACAAGGAGGTACAGAGAATAATTTATTTATTTATTTGTCTTTTGTTAACCGGGTTAGTCCAACTGTGCCGGTGGCCCATTTTTAGTGGAGACCCGAGAAGAACAGCTCCACACACAAAAGTAACAATGACAATAACAAAGTTACATTTAGGTAATAAGAATACATAACTATATACATTCATTTCATAATGGAAGTTAACAAATGATCAAAGTTAGCAAAATGAACAGTTGAAAAAATGCAGATTAACAATAAACAAAGTAAGCCCCCAATGCATCTTAATGATTAAACCAAGTTGGCAGGGAGGAAGAAGAGGTATTAAATAGAAGGGCTAAATAGAGGGGTGGGGAGGAATGCATAGGAGAAATCAAGAGAGTGAAATAGTTATGGGGGAGAGAGGAGGGGGTGGGGATGCTTAGGGGGTTCCTATTGCATTATCGCAGACACACTGTCAAATGCGTCTTGATCAAAGCTAAAAGAATGAAATGGCAAAATAGCGAAGCGGCTTTTCAGTGAAATCTTTCCCTGGAAAATAATTTGCTTGGCCACTTTCGTTACTTTGCCATTTTCGGCACTGTAGTGCGATCTCGGAGTTGGTATATTTAAGTAGAGGGGTGTGTGTGTGTGGGGGGGGCAAAGCCCCCCACATTATAAAAGTTTTTTTTTTATTTTGGAACAGTGATTTTTTTTTCCCCCTTGGAAATAAATCACTGTTCTGAGGTTTCAATGTTGTAAGCTTTCGCTTGCATGGGGTCGATTAATTATCGTTCGCTTTTGTAAGTGTGCGATAATATAACATAGACCCTGCTTAGGAGCTATGAGGGAGAAGACTATGAGATTTAAGTATAGTGTTGCTCAGAGACATAGCTAAGGTAATACAATACTAGTTATTATAAAGATTATGTAACAGAAAAAGAGAAATAGTTACAGGCAGATGTGTGGAGGAGTATGTATTAGGTAGGGTGGTGACAAGAGCAGGAGGGAGAGTTAGCGAGGTAGTGCATCAATTCTCTTTTGAAATGGATCAAAGATTGAACAGAACATAGATTAGTTGGGAGTTTGTTCCAAGTTTGAGATGAGCATTTATAGAGTAATCTACCTATTGTTTTATTAGGCCTGTAGGTGTCAAGTAGCATTTGGTCAGCACTATGGAGAGACCTAGAAGGTATATACAGGGAAAGGAGTGAAGACAGAAAGGGATGGTCTTCAGGTTTGTAAAGAAGAGTGTGTGTCATCAGTAGCCAATTGTGTTGGAGTAGTTGAAGGAATTCAAGCCACTGTAGTTGTTTAAGGGCAAGGCAGTGATGGGAGTTACAGGCAAATCTAGCTATCTGGTTATAAGTTTGTTCAAGTATGCTTAAAAGATTTGCTTGTAGGTGGGTAAATATAGGGGAAGAGTAGAGTAGGCAGAGGAGGAGGTACGCTTGAGCAACAGAAGCCCTAGAGGTGACGGATAAACATTTTTGTTTCTATACAGTAAACCAAGTTTTTGACTGGTCTTTTTGATGGATTGTTGGATATGGAGGTCAAATGTCAGTTGATCATCAATTGTGATTCCTAGAAGTTTGGTATTGGAGTCAGCATGAATGATGGTGTTGTCTAGGGAAGAGAGACTGAAGGAAGTTTTAAGGTTGGACAGAGATTTTGGTAGGAAAAGAAGAAGCTTAGTTTTCTTTGGGTTAAGGATGAGCTGTTTATTGATTGACTAGTGTTCAATGTTGTTAAAAGAGGTCAGGGTGAGGGAGAGAAGGTCAGAAGGGTTGTTGGGGAGGGTAATTACAGTACAATTGTCGGAGTATTAGATAAGTGATGAGGTGCAGCAGGCTGAACTTAGATTGCCAGTAAAAATATTACAGAGAATGGGGCCTAGAATTAATCCTTGGGGGACACCAGTTTGAATAGGTAAGAAAGGTGAGCAGGAGGACTGCCATCTAACAGACTGCAGTCTGTTGTTAAGATAGCTAGAGAACCAGAGAGTAGTGGATGTGGAGAGGTTAAGTTTCAGTTAGTTTACTAAGGAGCTTAGTGTGGGAGATGGTGTTGAATGCTTTGGAGAAGTCAAGGAATAGACATTACACCAGTTTACTGACACCTCTTGCCTCTGCTATAGGCTGGGTGAAGGATAGAAGGGATGTAGACAGGCTGTGATGGGGCCTAAATCCATGTTGAGAGGGGGTAAGGAGGTTTTCCTTAAGTAGATATTTAAGAAGTTGTCTATGAATGCATTTCTCTAGAATTTTAGAGAGAGGGGAGAGGATGGATATAGGGCGGAAACTGGAAGGGTTGGTGGAGTTTCCTCCTTTGTGCAGTGGAACAGTATAAAGAGATTTCCAAATTTTAGGGACTGTAGATTCTTTGATAGAATGGTTGATAAGGACTGAGATGAGATATGTTATAGAATTGGCTGCAAGTCTGAGAAATTGAGGGGGTAGATAGTTGAAGGAAGGAGAACACAGATTAAGTTTTTGCGAAAGGGACTTTATATAGGTAGTAGAAACAGGTTTCAGGGAGAAGGCAGTGTGGAGCTAAGTGATGGGGGTGGGGGAGTTGTGATTGGTTATTGTCGGAGGTGTTCGTTTGTGGATAGATTCAATGAAGTAATTGATTAGAAAAGTGAAGGTTTCAAGAGGAGATTTACTGGGGAAGGGATTGGGCATAGGGATGGAGAATATTGAATAATTTGATGCGGATACTCTCATCAGTAAACAGAAAATCCTATCTTTAGGCAAATCTGCATGCACTCATCAGACCAGATGGATCTGTTATCGCTGGTGCACCTTCTCAAGATGCAAGCAAGGGTTGTGGAACCAGTTCCTGCACCACTAAAAGGAAAGGGATTTTACACTTGAATCTTTCTGGTATGCAAAAAGAGTCATCATGGAGACTAGTGTTAGATTTGTCATACCTAAATGCATTTCTGAAAGTACCCAAATTTAAAGTTCTCACTTTGCAGATGTCCCTAGCCCTTCTTCTGGACCACTGTTTCATGGTGACTTTACAGCTGAAAGATGCTTATTATCACATGCCAGTTGCTCCCAATATCAAGCTAAACCTACAAATGTCCTATCTCACACTCTTAGAAAGAATTGTCTTTCTGGGATGTATGATGGATACAGAAAACAGAACAGCTTTCTACAAGAAGACAAAGTCCTGACTATTCAGACCATTTTCAGGGATTTTTCTCTTCAAGCAGCAGACTCCACAAGAGAATTTCTCAAAATTCTAGACCTCGTGGCATCAGTAATTCTCATGATCCACTTGCCAGACTTCAGAAGAGAAAGACTCAATGGTACTTAAAAAAAATAATAAAATAAAATAAATAAATGTTGAACCCAGTATCTGCTTTCCCTTAGAGCTCCAGACACCTGTGCTAGATTTTGTGAAACAGAGTGATGAAGGGATCAGATCTCTCTCAATCCAGATCTACCCTTCTTCATCCAGACCCCAGTTCAAATTAGTCCAGATGAACTCGTCAGATTTTGCATGGGAAACAGTGTACACGGGAGTTCAAGTGCAAGATAAACGGGGTCCTTCAGACTCTACAAAGCACATAAACATCAAAGAAATGTCAACAGGGATTCAGGCCACTTAAGTTATGCCAGGTTCTCTTTTATTGGTCACAGACAATACCGCAGTCACGTGGTACCTGAAAAATGGGGGGAAAGTAGAAGGTCATAGCCTCTTTGCCAGTCGGCAATGATGGCCTGGGAGCATGCCTTACAGCATTCTCTGATGCTTCAGGTCTCATACATCCCCATCAGAGCAAAACCTATTGGCAGACAGACTAAGCACATCCCAGATGGACCCTCAAGAGTTGAAACTCTGGATAGAGGTCCACCTGAATTTGGTCCACATGTGGGTAATAATTCAAATAGTTCCGTTCACCTCTTTTCAAAACAGACAGTTGGAAAACTTATTTTTGAGACATCCTTGCAGCCATGCTTACAGGACAGAAGCATTCTTGTTCTCTTGGATGGAAATGTTCCTTTATGTATTTTCACTGATACCCAAGTTACTTCTGAAGATTCAGAAAGAATTACTAAAGTTCGTTGTGATGACCCAATTTTGGTAAAGTTGTTTTTTTCCTTTTAATGGCGCTGGCCAAGGGCAATTATCGCAAGCTTCTTCACACTCTGGATTTGTTCACACACTGTCATGGCTGACTGGTGCATTCCAACTTAGAGAAATTGCTACTGACAGCCTGAATGATTGATTCTTGATACATTTTAGGCACTTGCTCCATAAGGATATGCACCAGGTACTGAAGGATGCAAGAATACTTGCAGCTAGAAAATCTTATATTTACAAGTGGAAAAGATTTTCTAAGTGGTGCCTAATTGATACCAGAGGGCCCAGTATGCTGTTAACGCCTCTGGCTTTAAAATATTTGTGTGAGCTACTCACCGATAGCTTATTTTATGTATTTATCAAGGTGCATCTTGCCACCATCTCAGCTTGTCTGCATATGGTCCCCCTTCGTCTCTTTTTGCTGTCAAACAGTTTATGAAAAAAGTGTTGCACTTGAGACCTGCTTGAAAGAATTCCTCCTACTTGGTATCTTTACTTTGTTCCTGGAAAAATTGGCTCTCTCTTCTTTTGAACCTGCCTTTCAGGCTGATTTGAAGTTCATCACTTAGAAAACTGTTTTGCTTATGACTCCGACATGTGCAGGGTGTCTTTGAGCTGCAAGCTGTCATGGTGGGCCAACCTTATCTGATTTTCTGCAAGGACAGGGTTGCTTTATGCACTAATCTTTCTTTCATGCCAAAAGTTGTTTTGGAATTTAACCTGAATCAAGCCATTAATCTTCCAGTTTTCTTTTAGGAACCTAAAAACAATGGACAGAATATTCTGTATACCTTGGATGTGCACAGGCGACTCTGGTGCTATCTTGACAGAATGACAGCCTAACCACAGGCTTTCTTCCTGCAGAGTGGAGAACAGTAACAGTTATTCCCCTCCACAAAGGTGGCCTAGCAACAGACCCGTGGAATTATAGACCACAAGTCTAAATAGCCACATCTTTAAGGCCATGGAATGTATCATTATGGACCTCATAAATAAAGATACAGGCAACCTCCAAACTTTGGATCCAACTCAATTTGGCTTCATCAAGGAGAGATCCTGCCTGTTAAATCTGGTGGATTTCTTCGAAAATGTGACCAGGGCAAATATATGCACACAGCATTCCTCGACTTGGCAAAGGCTTTCAACATAATCCTATACTCGGGCATTATGGATAAACTTGGCAAACTGAATGTAAACCCCTGTGTTGTACAATGGGTTGCCAACTGGCTCACAAACCACAAACACACTATCAAAGTGGGTGACTTCACATCAACCAGCAGACCTGCCACCAGTGGGGTACCACAAGAGTCAGTGCTGGGCCTCCTTCTATTTGGTATATACTTCTCAAAAGCTCAGGTCAACACTAAGGAGTGGTGGCTGACCAAGTCTGCAGACAACTGCAAACTAGATATAATTACTGAATCCCCAAAATGATGTCAGTATTCTCCAGAATGGTCTTACACAGACTAACAACTGGTGTCTTAGTCGTGGTCTCAAACTGAATGCAAATAAATGCATCATCATTCCATTGACAAAAACAATGTCCCTTCACACTATCAAAAAAAACAACCTAAGTACCCAGGATGTGGTATGGGATCTGGGATCACAAGTTGACTGTGACCTTAACTTTGAACACCATGTGTCTACTGTAGTAAGGAAGGTTTTCTACATAGCATACTTTATTAGTAAAGGCATCACCTCAAAAACAAAGGAGGTTTTAACCCCTCTATACTTGGCACTAATCAGGCTGATAATTGAGTATTCCACCCCACTCGGCATGTACTGCACAAAACCTGCAGTAATTGGAGAAACCTCAGAGGTTTCTAACAAAGAAGATCAAAGGACTCCAGCACGTGCTTTATACAGACAGACTAAAGTTCCTGTCACTACATCACATCTGTAATATAGACTTCTTAGGGGAGACTTATGCCTTCCAGAGCAATCTCAGACCCAAAACTAATGAACTTGCTGCACATCCGTAAATCAAATGGGACTAGAGCTACCCATTCGGGGACCTAAATCAGACCTGCGACTTAAATAGGACATGTTATAGGGACATATTTGTCTCCCAGTGACCGCTGTGTTTTTGGAAAATGCTACCAATTCCTGTGAAACAGAGCACCTCTATAATGCTGTTCAAAAGGAAACTGGATGAGTGGATGGGGCATCATAAATTCTTACCAGGGGTAGCACTCACATCCACATGAGCAGTCAGTACAAAATGCAATCCTGGGTACCGACTAGCGTATCCATGGTATTACATTGGGATGAAATGGCAAGACTTGAAATGACCTCTGGGTCAATAGCCTAGTAAACTCCTATGATCATATGAACTAAGCCCTTCAGGAAAGCTTAACAGTTGTTTATTTCCTATTCTGGGGCTAAGAAGGGTCAACCTGCCTCTAAGAAAATAATTGCTCCTTGTGTTTTTTTTTTTTTTGTTACTCACACCATGGTAAAGCTAGTCCAGGCAAAGTTAAAGCACATTCCACCACAGCCTTATCCTCTTTGGTGGCATAATGGAAAGGAATGGACTCTAAAAGAATTATAGAGACAGCAACCTGGTCCTGTTTTCATACCTATAAAAAGCACTGAAACTGGATTATTTTTCAAGTTCCAGAGCAGGGTTTGCTAGAACCATTTTCCAGGAGCTACTGAATCGTAATCCTTTCCCCGTCCACGTAGGGTAAGCTTTGGGAACCTATCCAAAATGCCACTGAGGCAGTGTGAATAGGTTCATAGGTAGGTACTAGGCTATTGGCCCAAGGGCCTAAGTAAGCCTAGACAACAAGGTTCCCTGGCTTACGCCACCCAAGAAAGTTATTTTCCTGTGCCCCTGTCAAGCAGAGCCACAGAAGTGATCCCCGGGGTGTATTTCTTATTTCCCATCCACTCATCAAGATTTGTCTTGAAGAGTGCTAATGAGGAACTCTGCTCGACATAGATGGGTAGCTTGTTCCAGAGTATGGGAAGTCTCTGGGACAAGAATCTATCCCTCCAGCATGTCCTGTTTATTGTGGTGACAAGGTTTAGGTCCCTAGAGCGTGTAGCTCGGAATGATCGGGATTTCTTCAGGTGCAGTATGTCCAACAGCTCTAGGTTCGACATAGCTTTATATGTTTGGCAGAGATCACCTCGGAGAAGGCGATATGCTACAGAGTAAAGCTGGAGTTTTTTGAGATGGTCAGTGTAGGGCATCTGTTTGAGGCCAATAATGCTCTTTGTGAGGTACTTTTGTGGCCTTTCCAGCTGCTGCCGATGTCTTGTGAGGTACATTCCAAAAGGGGCGTTGCACTCTATAATGGGCCTAATGAGTGTCGAGTAGAGGGGAACAATGACCTTTTTTTCCTGGATGAGAACCCTGTGATGAGGTGTGCCACATAGAAGGACTTCCTGACTACTGTGGCAATGTGACTATCAAAGGAGAGACTACTGTCCACCTGGGTCCCAAGGTCTCTTATCACGCATTCGGTGTTAAGTAGATTGCTGCCTATGTGGTAGTTCATGGGTACAGAGTTTTTACCAAAGGGAATGACAATGCACTTTTTGGCACTGAGCTTGAGGCCATGGTTCTGACACCAGGCATATGTCTCAGTGAGGCCCTTCTGTAGGATGTCCACATCATTTGGGGACTCTACTATGGCTCCTAGTTTGCAGTCATCTGTGAACTTCGTTAGCCAAAGGCCTTCTGTGTTAGCCTGTACTTCAGAGAAGTAGATACCAAACAGGAGAGGTCCCAAGACTGAACCCTGTGGTACTCCACTTGTCACTGGTTTGAAGTCAGATTTGGAGTCTGCAACTTTTACAGTGTGGATTCTGTCACTGAGCCAGTTGGCAACCCATCTTGTTATGCAAGGATTTATACCTAGTTTAGTGAGTTTTAGCTATAATTCCAGAATGGGGGATGGTGTCAAAAGCCTTGGCAAGGTCAAGATAGACTGTCTGAACCACCTTACCCTCGTCTACAGCTTTGGTGACTGTCTCAAAGAAGTCAGGTTCAGGAGGCATGATCTGCTTTTCACAAACCCAAACTGGGTGGGGTCCAGAGTTTGGAGGTTACCAATGTCCTGGTTTATGAATTCCATGATGATACGTTCCACGGCCTTACAGACCAGGCTCGTCAGGCTAATAGGGCGATAGTTCCCAGGATCAGTGGGGCCTCCCCCTTTGTGGAGTGGGATAACTGTTACTGTCTGCCATTCAGTGGGCACAAAGCTTGATGTGAGGCTATGATTGAACATGGTGCTTAGGCGGGGAGCCAGTTTGTTCTGAAGTTCATGTAAAATGCAGCATGGGATGTTGTCCGGTCCCATGGATGCTGTGTTTTTGGCTTTAGAGAGTGCAGCTTTTATCTGCGTAGTTGTGATTACAGGGACTCTGCATTCTTCCTGTATAGATATGGGGCCTTTAGGGGTGACAGGGGGGTAAAGTTAGCACTGAACCTATCTGCCAGGATGTTGGCAATATCAGTTGGATCTGTAATTTTCGTGCTGTTGTGCTGTAACTCAGAGCAGATCCGGGTGTTGTCATTGCGATTCCTGACATAGCTATAGAATGCTTTGTGGTTGTCCTTAGAATCAGTGGTGATTTTGGTTTCATAGCTAGCTTTGTAGGATCCTATAAGGGATCTTAGCTTCTTACTAAGGGTGACCGGGGAGCTCCTCCACTTATGGTGTTTTACTCTCTTTTGCAATAGTTTCATCCTTCTGTTGTAGAGATTGTTTATGGCAAGGGACCACCAGATTGGCTTCCTTTTTTTGGAGGATAGTGTCTTGGTTCTGTTCGGGATAGCACGATCCATGCACTTGTGTAAGTGCTTATAGAGTGCATTTGTGTAGGATTCAGCAGTCGTAACTGTATTGTCCATCTGCATGGGTGTCATGAAGTTCCCCACTTCTGGCTTAAGAAGCACGAAGTTGGCTTTGGAGAATTTTTTTACCATGGTTTCCTTAACTGGGGGTGGGGGTGGGATGTGGATATCTAGGATGATTAACTTATGGTCGGATCTGACCAACGAGGAGTTGACTTCAGGTGTGGAACACCGGTCACTCATGTTGGTAATGACTAGGTCTAGGATATTATTGCCCCTGGTGGGGGTGTGGATAAGCTGATCCAGGGCATTGGAATTTATGAATTCCAGAAAGCGTTGAGCAAAGGAGTCGGTGCACGAGTAGTTTTCCCAGTTAATGGTGAGGTAGTTGAAATAGCCCATTATTTAGGGTGTTTGGTTGAACCTTAATATTTTCCAGTATATCAAGAAAAGAGGAGTGAGAATCGTGGGGCATGGTGGGGGATCTGTAGCAAGCTACAATTGGGACTGCAGTTTTGCCCAGAGTTAGTTACACTTGGATAACCTCGGATGCATTATGCTGAGCAATTAGCCTGGAGGTGTGGATAGCCTTAATGAATATGGACACACCTCCGCCTTTGATGTTCCAGTCCAGGTTAGATGATCGAAAAGTGTGCTATGAATTATAGCCTGGTAATGCAGGGGTGCATTTTGGAGCCCTTAATCAGGTATTCACTGCACAGATATCGATGTTCTCCATTTTAGGGAGTGCATTTTGATATTTAGACTTCTAGCATTGAGTAGCATTACCCTCAGTTTTTGCTTGCCTGTTCCTGTTACGGTGGTGAATTTGTCATTTGAACCTTGCCTTAAAAAGGCACTATAGGAGTGGCAAGAGCCTTAGCCAGTATCCGAAATCCCAGGGTTGACAGGTGCAGACCATCTCTGGCAAAGCATCGTGGTCTGTCGACCATGTCGTCCCAGGCAGACAGATACTGGATCCCCTTAGAATGACACCAGAAGTTTAGCCAAATGTTGAAGTCAATCATTTTGTCCTTGTACTGCGGTATCATTCTGGGTGATGGCAGGATGCTACTCAGGGCTAGGGTCATACCTGCCGGGGCTACAAGATCGGAGAGCTCTTCCATGTCTCTTTTCATGTAGTCCAGGGAGGTACATCCAGGTCGTTCACACCAACATGGACAATGACAGAGTCATATTTGTACTTGTTGTGGAGTGACCTGAGTGCATGGTTTATGTGGCGGATCCTGGTGCCCGACAGGCAGCTGACAGTAACCTTCTCCTTGTTTGGCCTGGTGAGTGGGACGTCAGTGTGCCTGACTATGGAGTCGCCTATGACTAGTGTGTTGGGTACGTTGTTTTGCCTTATGGGCTGTGGTTGAATGGCACACTGAGTCTGTGGGCTATGTGTCATTTGGGTTGTGTTGGGGGATGGAGGTTGATTGAGTTTCTGCTTTGGAGGTCTCTCTTGCTTGAGCAGATTATTATGGAGAGCCTCCGCGAATGTTTTTGTGTTTCTATATGTGGATTTTGGTGGTGTACGTTTAGTGGGACTATGTGATGAGTGTGGTGTGGTGCAAGTGTTTACCTTCTCCTCTTGACTGTCAAGTTCAGTCTTGGATGGAGAGAGCTTTACCTCCAGTTTGGCTAGATAAGTGCATCTCTCACAGGTTGTAGTGTTGGGTGGTAGGAGGAGAGGGTTGTCTGTGTACATGAGGCAATTGCTACATTGTCCCAAGATGCCCAGATTCATCAGAGACAGGAGAGAACACTGGGAGCTGACCCTTGGACATGCCTGAATAAAAAACTATTTCCCTCTAGACAAGTGAGGAAAGTTAGTACAAGAGCGGTTTTACTCTAAGCAAGTGAGGAAAGTAAATACAAAAACTGTTTTCCTCTAGGTAATGAGGAAGGTTAAGTGCTGTAGTAATTTGTAGCTTATGTAGTCCTTACAACAAGTTCTGAACAAGTGCTGAGCACGAATAATCAAATTCAAGTGCGAAAACCAAGAATCTGTATCTGAAGTAGACTAGTTACAGGAAAGAAACAAGTGCAAATGCAGCTTCTAAATCAGAAAGTTGAAAGAGATGGAAAAATTGCCCTAACGGCCAATAACTACAATTTCTGGGCCAGAAACCACTCCTTATGTGGTAGATAGGTTACCTAGTGCTTACCTCTCCCACTGAGAAGCTAGAATGCTTCCCTCCAACACAGAAAGGCTTGGGGGGCTCAGGAGCTTGCAAACACTCCTGGATACAGCAAATCTGTACCTGGACTAGACCAGTTACAGGAAAGGCAGCAAACAAGCATCATTTTTTTTGGCTCAGAAGCTTACAAGCAGTCCTGGATACAGCAAATCTGTATCTGGACTAGACTAGTTACAGGAAAGGTGGGAAACAAGCACAAACGTGGGCTTTTAAACCAGAAGGTTCAAAGAGATGGAAAAACTACCCAAACAGACAATAAACTACAATTTCTAGGCCAGAAACCACTCTTGTGGTAGACAGGCTACCTAGTGCTTACTACCACTCTCACTGACAAGCTAGAAGGCTTCCCTCCAACACAGAAAGGCTTGGAGGGGGCTCAGAAGTTTACAAACAGTCCAGGATACAGCAAATCTGTATCTGGACTAGACTAGTTACAGGAAAGATAACAAGCGCAAATGCTGGCTTTTAAACTAGTAAGCTGAAAGAGATGGAAAAACTGCTAAATGGTCAATAAACTACACTTTCTGGGCCAGAAACCACTCTTGTGGTAGACAGGCTACCTAGTGCTTACCACCACTCCCACTGATAAGCTAGAAGGCTTCCCTCCAACACAGAAAGGCTTTGGGGGCTCAGAAGCTTACAAACAGAACTGGTTACAACAAATCTGTATCTGGATTAGACTAGTTACAGGAAAGGCAGGAAATAAGCTTAGAATTTTTTTTTAAAAAGTGGAAAGGGAGAAAGAAGAAACAGAAGATAATTCAAAATGAAGGACCTAAGTGACGTGTACTTCACAAATGTTCTCTCTATATTAGGTAGAATGAGCTAGTGACACTAGACTGGAATAGAGCTGGGACAGAGCTGAACAGATAGGACTGGTAGGAGTGTTCAAACACAAATTTACAGGAGGGGCGGGCATTCCAAAGCCACCAAGATTTGCAGAGACAGAGAGAGACCACAGTATTCTGAAACAATTAAATAGAAAAATAAATAACTACAGAGAGACACAGACCACAATATTCAATGAAACAATTAAATAGACAAAAATAAAATGCAGTACAATCTTTAACACTGCAAGTTTGTACTTAACTCAGCTAGTAATGCAGTTGATTGCAGTTGACTGTAGGTATGTAGCAGAAGCCAAACAACTCAGATATTGAGCAGAACATGCTACAGTTGCATAAGTCCTACTTACCTATAACAGTAGATGTCTGAATTTTACATTGCCTCAGTGGCAGCCCTCTCCCCCGCCCTCCTTATTTTGTATATAGTTTGATGGTATCCACATTTGTTGATGGTGGTGGGTGGCCTTGGTTATTTGTATTCACGTTTTGTGGCTGCTAATTATTTGGTTTCAAGCAATTCTTGTTTCTAGTCCTTCTTGGTTCTTCCTACTTGGCACTAAAAGCTTGAATGACTTTCTGTAACAGGGGCTAGGCTTCCCTGATGAGAGGGGCTTAGGCAATCCCCTATCACACTGATTCAGAGCTCTGGAAAGCAGCGAGTGTGGGTTTGTGTAGGCACAGAACCCACATGCCATTGAGGCAGTATGAAATTCAAACATCTGCTGTTACAGGTAAGTAGGACTTGCACAACTGTACTTTCAGAAGATATGCATTTATATGATACAGTAAATTTCCGTCTGAGTACTTGTGTTTTAAATATTTGCAAAAATATGAAAAGGTATGCCTATTTGCATAAATATAGGTTCATAGGTTGTTACTAGGCTAATGACCACTAGGGCCCTTACAAGCCTAGCCGTGCACCCCAAACCACTTGGGTCCCGAGTACTACAAGCATCTATACAAGGGGAGGCCTGTTAGTAGGGAAGTCAGTAAGGATTTGTTGGAGAGGTGTTAGAATAATACTTTTCTTATTGATGTCCTCTATCCATAAGGGACATGGAGAGCAGACTAGGGATAAATTTACAATATCCCATCCAGTTGTCACGGTTTCTATAAGTAATACACAATCTTTCAAGCTATGTAACTCATAATCTAGTATCAATGACACTCTTATCCAGCAAAGATTTTACCAGACATCATAAGGCTATTTTTTAGTCGGTCAGTTTTGAAAATATTTATGTGCATATTAAACTAGTTGCATATCTGCATAATTACTAACAAACACCTAGCACTCCCATCACAGACATTTTACACTATGGCCCTCACCTCATTTTCTTATTGATGTCCTCTATCCATAAGGGACATGGGGAGCAGACTAGGGATAAATTTACAATATCCCATCCAGTTGTCACGGTTTCTATAAGTAATACACAATCTTTCAAGCTATGTAACTCATAATCTAGTATCAATGACACTCTTATCCATCAAAGATTTTACCAGACATCATAAGGCTATTTTTTAGTCGGTCAGTTTTGAAAATATTTATGTGCATATTAAACTAGTTGCATATCTGCATAATTACTAACAAACACCTAGCACTCCCATCACAGACATTTTACACTATGGCCCTCACCTCAATAATGTGCAGTTCACTAAGTTAGGAAAATATGAATGCAAATAAAAAATAAGTGATAGGCAGTGGTTAATATCTTTACTGCATCCTAGATTAATAATCTTAATTTTTTTTACACCACTTTGTTTCACAGATAACCTATTTTAAAAATAATTTAGTTAAGTAATCCAGCTCCCAAAAATATCATGGTGCCAATAAGGGAGCTATGATCATAAAACAGTGCAGAAAACGATAATAAAACACTGCAGAAAACAAACACCATATATGTGAATAGGGCTAATAATTAAAAAAGGAAACTATACTGCAAGTAAACAAGCTAATTTGGACTTACCTCTCTGTCAAATCGGCCAGGCCTCCGAAGAGCAGGATCCAAAGTATCTGGTCTGTTTGTAGTAGCCAAAATAACCACTTTATCTTCACTATTTATACCATCCATTAATGTGAGCAGCTGAGCAACAATGCGATTTTCAGGTCCCCCTGTTGAGTTTCCTCGTTTAGGACACAATGAGTCAATCTCATCAATAAACAAAATACACGGTCCTTCATTTGAGAGTTCTCCTGCTTGTTGGAAAAGATTACGTAAACTTTCCTCACTTTCTCCGGGTCTAGACCCATGAATAGCAGGTCCACTGATGCCAAGCACATATGCTGCCACTTCCCTGGCAACTGCTTTTACTAAAAGAGTCTTGCCAACTCCTGGAGGGCCAATAAGTAACACTCCTCTGGGGGAGGATAGGCTAAGCTTCTTTAGAGACTGAGGATATTGGAAAGGTAAAGTTAAAATTTCTTTCACTGCTGTAGTGACCTCTTCGAGTCCACCTAAAGGAATCTGTTCAGAGTTTAAGGAGATCTGATCATACCACTGTAAAGTTACAATATCCTTGATCTGAATAGTTGACTTGCTTGTTATAAGACCAGCCTCGTTTGTAAATGGAGTTAGATTAAGTATTTTGAGAAAAATGATTGGGGTTACTGTATCATCAACAGAAACTAGAGAGTTACCACAAACATATACATTTCTAAGTAAATCACTTACTAGCTCTTGCAATAAAGACGGACTCAGTGTATTCTTTGCTTCCGTACTTCTCACAACTACGTTAACTGTAACATGTTCTACCTTTACATATGATAAGCGTTTGATCTGATCCTGATGTACAGTGTGATTCTTCCAAGTCTTTCTGATCAATTCTTGGGTTGAGCACTTCAGGTCAAACTGCAGGAAACCATCAGTTAAGTCTTTTCTTGGCCAAACAGTGCACAAACAAGAGCCACCAAAAGCAGAAAGCTGCACTAGTGATCCCAGCTTCAGATTTAATGATTTAAAAATACTGGGTCCGATTCGGCACCTTTGAGTGCCAAGGTCTTCTGGGTGTAAGGGTAAAACTCTCAGTTGAAAGGACATCCTGGTTTATACAAAAACATAAAATAAAATTATGAAACACATGGAAAATAGTAGTTTTCTTGCATATGTCAAGTCATTAGCTATTTTTTGTTGACAAATGCTCTCATTGGGAATAAGTCTACAGATGCAAGCAATACAGCATGTTCTGAGAGAAACTTACAATGATTATTTCATGCATCTGCAAAGTTACTATTTTTTTTTCCATTACAAACTGTTTTTACCTGGAGAAGAGCTGTCTGCAGGTGCAAGCAATTATTTTTTTAGTCATCTGATCACTTTATACTATGTACCCATACATAATCTGGTTCAGCTCTATCCATACTTATGGGGAAATTACAGGATGAATTACTTAACTGAATATATTTTAATTTGTACACTTATGGCAGCTTAGAATGTGTGGGAAGAGACTAAGCAAACTACAATACAAAAACTGAGAAACTGGAAGCTTTCCATTATGGATACTGAGAGTAAGATACAAGCAGTGAAAATATTTTTAGTCCCCTTTAATTTTATATACAGCTTGGTCATAGTTTTATCAACCAGAGGCGAAGTTATGGATGACTATTAATAAAGAGTTGAAGGAATTTACCTGGGAGGGTAAGAGTGCAAGAGTTAAGTGAGATAAAGTTGATTCTCTCCATAAAACAAGGTGGTTTAGGATTACCTGATTAGAAGGGACATTTTAGGGGTACACAGTTAAGGCCCAAATACATAACACAAGTAGAAGGTTGTAAATCAAAGTGGTAAGGGATGATGATGAAACGGAGGAGTTCAAGAAATAGAGAGAGTACTTCTGGATTCTGCATGCAGGTCCTTAAGGAGAATAACCACCATACAGAACATTATAGTCAAAGTGGCAGAAAGGATTCTAAGAATTAAGCCAACACAGAAATGGAGAAAGAGAGTTTACAAACAGGGTTAACTTTGTGTAAGGGTACAGAAAATAGGCAAAAGGGAGCTGGAATTTCCGGGAGATAATCAGCAAAGAATCCGAAGTACTGACAGCAAATGAGAAGACAGGGGAAGCTAACTAAGCAAAAAGAGGCCAAGCAGAAATTTGGATTGCAAGTTACAGACTGTCTTCCATGCTAGGGACAAACAGAATATAAGCAAAGAGTGAGGGCTAGAGGAGTGCTAAGTGTAAGACCAGCCAAGGCTTTTAGTTAGCCTAGAGCAGAATCAGTTGTTAAAAAAGGGATAAATTAGAAAGGCATATAAAATGTTACGATAACCAAAAAAAAAAAAACAATCAAAAGGGTTTAGAAATGTTTGGAAAGAAAGATTGGAAAGGCAATTTACCAAGGAACAAAAATACATCTGTATGGCTCCCAAGTATGCATGAAAGTGTTTGCATAAAAATGTTTATACCCGAAGAAGACTGCAGAGAATTTTTCTTCAGGAAGGCAGCAAATTCTGGAGATGTCATGGGAAAGAGAGGGGTAATTGAGAATGTGTTCTAGGAATGCAACTAGTTGACAAATTTTAAACATGCCTTACAGAGTGTTTTGTCAGAAATATTGTGTAAGAAAATCATTGTAAATAAGGAAATGATTCTTTTGGGCTGGGACATGTACTCTGATTTGCCTAGACATAGTAAGAGCTTATGAAGTTTAATGCTATAGTTACCAAAAAAAAAGCAATTACAGAAAATGGAAATCCCAATTCAAAACCAACTGTAACTGAAGTAATGAATATTAAAAGAACTAGAGGTGCTATCCTTAGAAAAAGGAAAGAGCAAACTAAATAGAGATAAATAGCAATTACCCAGAAAAATCCAAACTGTTGAAAATAAAGTCTCAATCTGCACAAATTACAGACACTCTAAAGCAAACAGCACAGACATTTATTACGATAAGTGCTTTCGTTCAAATGATATAAGTGCTTATCATAACAAACTTCCATGCTTTTTACTTTGCAGCGTCTGTGGTTTGTGCAGAGTTACATGGAATATGTGGCAACAAAACATGCAGAATAATGTTCAGGAGGAGGAGGAATGACGTTCAGTTGAAGGACGGAAATAAACAATGCAACGTTCGAGTGAATGAATATTAAAATTAATATATGTGTATAGTGCATGAAAAAATGTTACCATGTTTTTTCTTTTATATTAATGTATGTGTACCCGTATCACTACTTAGGTGTAATTAATACAAATATTTTTACCACAGAGCTACCATGCATGCATGTTAATGTACACAGGTGAACCCCCATTTACGTGAACCGATGCAACTTCTGAAGCACTAAGTAAAAGTCTAATGTTAAGCAGCTTTGATACAGGAGTATTGTCAAATACACATACTGTCTACTTAGCTGTACAAGAACACAACAAATTGGACATGAACCTTGCTTATATGCGTAACGTGTATTTCCAGTTTCTGAGAGAGAAAGAAATATTCATTCAAAACTGTGAAAACTATAATGTGCAAGAGGTGAGAAGAAAACCTTGTGCTGACCAACAAAGGAACAGTATGTAATGGAGGAGGAATCTAGGAAGGATTTGGAAAGGTTGAACACGTGAGCAGAAAGATGGCAGTTGATGTTCACTGCAAACAAATGCAAAGTACTATTTCTGGGCTACAACTTCCCTACTGTGAAGTATCAGCTGGGAAAATGGAACAGATAGCAACAGAGCAGGAAACGGCTATGAGGTGCTACTCACACACTGATTGGAACATATTTTTGGTCACTGATTCCCAGACAGCAGCATGCATTTAATTTTAACTGCCACAAATATTCTCTCCAGCCTAACTTATGCTCAGCATCAAACCTATTCTTATAATTTCTAACAACATCTATTACAGAAATGTCTTAGAATGGGAAAGAAGCTGTGATCTGTAGAGTGAGGTTTTGTAAGGGGAGGTGATTAGGAACTGGGGCAATTGGGTCCTATGTCTATAGGCAGTTTTTTTTTTGTTTGTTTTTTGTTTTTTTGAGTCTGCTGAAGAACACCATGAAGGTACTTGGTAGATTAATTTGAGGGTGAGAAGGTTAGAAGAAGAACAAAGAGAGTAAACACTTTGTTGAATGGCAGTCACTGTGCTTTACAGAATACTGTTCTTTGACATTTTCTTTTGGAGGTTAGTGTGATGAATCTGGAGATGTTATTTGAGAAGGTCTACAGTGCAGCCAATCTCAGAACACACAGAAATGACTGAAATTCCATAGTTTAGTTGAGGGAGGAGGACCTCTTTACTTAACTTTACAGGATTACTACTGATGTGGACAAGTATTTTCTTTTTGAGTTTATATGACATGTATTGGAACAATGATGTACACAAGGAGCAAAGATTTTCCAGATAACAGAGACAATAATATTATTACAAAGTAGCCTTTTAGGTAATACTCCTGTCAGACTCTGTGAAGGACTGAGATGGACAGAAGATTTCTTATTTTGGTAGGTTTTCTCTAATAGTCACAGTAATGTCCTTAATGCTGAGACAGTACTCCAAGCAATACAGATACAAGACAGTATGGCAGCCTGATATTCAAGATAAGCATCTACTAGAGAACATATAAAAATGTCTATTTTACTGAATTACTAATGTAATTTAGAAGGATCTGCTGTAAAGAACAATGTATGGCACATGATGCAATGCTCAGTGTTTCATTTGTTTTGATTTGCATACAAAATGCAAAATAACACTGACTGGCATCAAGACAATGTTATGTGTCTGTTAACAGACTCCGATATCTGATAATACTAGTGCCTCTAGGTATGACTGAGTTCTCAGTTTCACTTACAAATCTGCCTCTAACATCAAAGGCATTTTTGAGAGGAATAATGCTAAGTGTACCAACAACAGATGAATGGCTAAGTGTGAAACTTGTCCTTATTGTCGCTTTATATTTGAAGGGCCAAAAGTGGTTGTGTATAATACTCCTAAAGTAATACCTTGGGCAAGTAGCGTTAATTGTAATACTACCTGTGTTGGTTGTACTGTCCTGTATTTTATATCAATAAAACAGAGCACAGACTGAGCAGATGTTTTCTGAACACCTTACAAGTATAAGGAAGGGTGATAGCACTAATGCACTACTTAAGCACTCCTTATGTGCAACAGTGCAAAGATTTTAAAAAGCTTACAATGTTTTTGCTAGACACGGTACATAAATGCAATAGGGGCAGGGACTCAGACATTTTAATATTAAACAGAGCTACACTGGCAGGATTTTAATGAATGCTAAAATCCTGCCTAGTTTGAAAGACCGTGCATCTGTTGCAGGTATTTTAAAAATAATGGAAATAAAATCAGCACTTACCAGTTAATAAAATTTCCATATGCTTTATCTCATCCTAAACATTCTATTTTTATTTGTTTACTTGTGGGATTTTAAAAATAATGCATAACAGACTGGACAAGTTCCTTATCTCATGTCATGAAGTCATCGTGTTTTTATCTAAAGTGGATGGGAATACCATTTACTTTCATTCTGATAAAGTTAAATGGTCATTTTCCTTACATTTTTGCAGGATTGGTGCCATATTTACAAATTATTTTTTTTTCTTCTTTCTGTGTTTGATTTTGCATTTTCTCTACAAACCATTTTAATAATACTGCAGGGTATCCTGGTATTCTATGCATCATTTGTTGCATTATCTTCGGTTTAAGTAGGTCAGTGAGTATGAGGAACAGTTACAAGACACTAATTACAACTGTGTTGTCAATATAACTGTCAGAGTGCAACATTAGTCAACTCTGCCTAAGTATAGGCTATTAAGCTCAAAGGTCAAATTTCTCATAAATAGGCTAGAAGGTGTGACTTGGAACTACATTCCTGAGTTTGAAAAATGCAACTAACTCAGTCGCTCTTTGAAGCCTAGCTTTCAAAACGTTCCTTAAAATGCTGTGCCACACATGGCTACTACTAATAATCTAAGGATGCAAACTCACTTAAAAAGACTGATAACAGTAAAAAAGTAGGACATCTTTCACTGTAAGCCAATGGAAATAAAAACAACAAGTTAACTTATCACAGGTCATGTTGTTCATATAAACTGACAAAGGAGGCAAAACCATGACTATAAAATGAAATACCTCATCATGCCAATTTTGGGTAAAACAAGTTACAAAATAAGAATACACACAGCAGTACAGGAACATTTGTATTACAGAAAAAAGTTCAGGATATGACCAAAGCATATTGCCTACCTATTTGTGTGCATGTGTGTGCATACATACACTCATACATGTGTGCATGTTAAAACACACACACACACACACACACACACACACACACACACACACACACACACACACACACACACACACACACACACACACACACACACACACTCTATATATACCTTGAATTTACTTTGTAATGTACCTCTGTGGTCTCTCCAATTGCTGTAGGGGCTTGGTGAGGTACATACCAAAGGGGCACTGTACTCTATAATTGGTCTGATAAGGTAAGAATACAAGAGTGTTATGACCTCCTTTTTCCTGGGGGCAATGCTCTTACTTATAAGATAGACAATGTAGAAGGCTCTCCTTACCATCAACCTGTGTTCCCAGATCTCTCACAATGGATTGAATACTTAGGGAGTTGTTATTAATGTGGTAATATGCAGGGACATCTCCCTTGCCAAAAGGGATGATGATACACTTTTTTGCATTTAATTTGAGTCCATGACTTTGGCACCAGTCATTGGTTTAAGTAAGACCATCCTGTAAAGTGTTTACATCACTTGGAGATTCTATGGCCACACTCAGCTTGCAGTCATCTGTAAACTTTGTCAGCGACAAGCCTTTTGTTTTGACCTATACTTCAGAAAAGTACATTCCAAACAACAGGGGCCCCAGCACAGTTCCCTGTGGAACTCCACTGCTTACTTGTCTGTTGGTGGATGTAGAGCTGCCTAATTTAACTGTGTGTGTTCTATTGGTGAGCCAGTTTGCGACTCACCTAACGTTATACTGGTTTACATTCAGTTGAGTAAATTTGTCTATGATACCAGTGAGAGGAATAGTGTCAAAGGCCTTGGCCAAGTCCAAATAGGCCATATGCACAGTTTTGCCCTCATCCAGGGCTTTGCTGACTGTCTCAAAGACCACCAAGTTCAACAGACACAATCGCCCTTTGACAAAGCCAAACTGGGTTGGGTGACTCAGGTCTAGTGTTTGGAGGTCACCTTTGTCTTTGTTGACAAGGTCCATTATGGTTCTCACCACAGCCTTGCAGATTAGGTTGGTCAGACTTATGGGTCTATAGTTTCCGGGGTCAGTGGATGGACCACCCTTATGTAGAGGATTGACAGTAGCAGTTTTCCTGTCTGAAAGGACATACCCAGTGCTTAGGCTGTGGTTGAAGAGGGTACCCAGTGTTGCAGCTAGCTCCTGTTTTAAAAAATTTAAAACACTACCAGGGATGCTATCTGGTCCCATAGAGGCTGTGCTTTTGGCTTTAGAAAGGGTGTTAAGGACTGTTCCCCAGAGATTACAGGGGGAGAATATGTAGGAGGTATGTCTTGTGGTGTATGAGGCGGACATGAGGGGGAGAAGTTCTCACTGAACTTATCCGCCAGCAGGTTTGAAATATCCAAAGGTTCAGTATATATTGTGCCATTCACTACAAGTTCTGCACAAATCTGGGATTTTCCTTTGAGGTTACGGATGTAGCCAAAGCATGCCTTATGGTTGCCCTTCGCTTGGGTGGCCAATTTGGATTCATAGTCGGTTTCAGATTGCTTTACAAGGTGTCTTATTTGCTTATTTGAGCAGAGGAGGGAGTGCTTTGAATTAGAGGACCATCTCTTACTGCTTTAGCCAGCAGTTTCTTTCTCCTATTACACAGCCTGTTTATGGCAGATGTCCACCAAGCAGGCTTGTTTTTGGTTGAGGAACATATTTTAAGCCTGTCCGGTACAGCTGAGTTGATGCAACTGTGTAGATGTTTATACAAGGCTTTGGTGTAAATCACAGCATAGGTATCCTTTTCCATCAGTAGAGGCAGAACCTATGAAGCTACTAATACTGACCCTTAGAAGGTTGTAGTTGGCTTTGGAGATGTTTTTTAGCCTTGTTTCAGCTGAGGGTGGTCAGATGCGATTGTTACTTCTAATGTGACTGACCTGTAATCAGATCTAACCAGGGAGGACTGTACACATAGGGTGGTTCAACGATCACTCATGTTTGCAAGCACCAGATCCAGAATGTTTGATCCCCTTGGGGGTGTCAACTAAATGGACCAGGGCATTTAAGTTTACAAAGTTCAAAAATCTGTGGGCAAATGAGTTGGTACAGGTATAGTTTGCCCAATTTATGGATGGGTAGCTGAAGTTCCCCAATACCAGGGTGTTTAGTTTTATATACTGAGTGACTCCAGTAGGTCCAGGTAGGCATTGTGGGTGTCCTGGTTCATGGAAGGGGGTCCTATAACTGTCAATAACTTGAAGAGGGGTCTTTCCTATGGTGAGCTGTACTTGGAGTATTTCAAGGAACTTGTTCAGTTTAACCAGTCTGGAAGGGTATTTGTTTTTGATGAATACTGATACACCTCCTCCTTTAGTTTTCCCGTTCTCATTCTGAGGTCTAAACAAGTGGAAGGCATTGTAACCTGGTATGGCTGGGGTGCTTTCTGCAGCCTTGAACCAGGTTTCTGTGAATGCACAGATGCTGGCATCCGTCACGGTGAGGATAGCATCCAGTGAGTGTAGTTTTAAGTTTAGAATCCTAGTGTTTAGCAGCATAACCCTGATGTTCGTTTTTGAGGAGAGATTTAAGCTGGAAATGTTGTTCTTGTGATACTGCCTAAAAAAGGCACTATGAGGGATGCAACAGCCTCAGCCAGTAACTAAAATCCCAGGGGTGACAGTGTAAACTGTCTCTGGCAAAGCATTGCGGTCTATCGACCATATCATCCCAGGGTGACAGGAACTGGATCCCCTTGGAGTGACACTAGAAACTAAGCCAGTTGTTGAAGTCCTTCATCTTTTGTTTGTATTATGGCATCATCCTAGGGGAGGGTAGTATGCTGCTTAAGACTAGGGACATACCTGCATGGGAGACATAATCAAACAGCTCAATCATCTCTCTCTTCATACAGTCCAGAGAGCTACATCTCAAGTCATTCACACCAACATGGACTATGACAGAATCATAACAGTACTTGTTGCTGAGAGACTTAAGTGTGTGCATGACATTTCGGATCCCGGCACCAGACAGACTGCTAACCGTAACCATCTCTTTATCCAACCTGGTGAGTGGTACATTTGTGTGTCTCACGACAGAATCACCTATGACTAGGACATCTGGTTTTGTGTTACGCCTTAAGGGCTTATTTGGTGAGACACTGGTACATGTGCCTTTGTGTGTACTGGGGTTATCTGCAAGTGTACTATGTGTGGTGTGCTTGTGTTTGAGAGGCCTCTGTGCTTTGGGTAGGTTTTTAGAGAGGACTTCTGCATATGTAGAGTTATGTGTTGTTTGTGTGGTTGGTGAAGGACATGAGATGTGTTTGCTGACAAGCTGCTTAGTATCAAATATACTGACTGGTGACAAGAGAGCCTAGATTCTAAGTTTTTTATACAAGATGCATGTCTCGCATGTTGAAGTAGAGTGTCTTAAAAGAAGTGGTTTCTCGGTGTACATGAGGCAGTTGCTACACTGCCTCAGGATGCCTAAGTCAACCACGTTGGCAGGAAAACTGGGGGGAAATTGTCCTTGCATAGTACTAGGTAAAGGTGTGGTTACTAACAGGGATTAACCAGAAATGACCAGTTGGGGATGCTGTGAGACTGGAGTACTAGAGCTGGTGGGTAGTAGTGTGTATACCTTGGAGGCTGTGCTGGTCGGTACACCAAAAAATGAAGCACAACCACAAAACCCTCTAATTGAGCACAGCCAATACTAAGGGAAAATAAAGGGGGCAGAGCTTTGCTTCTGTAACTACCAACAATAACTGCAATTGTGAGCTAGTGTGCATAGCACAAGCCTGCGCAAACATAAGGCTTAAATACCGGTGAGTTTTAGGTTACAAAAAGCAACCACCAATAAGAAAAATCCACATGGAGCATTCTCCCAGCAAACTCCAACTCAGACAAGTTCCTGCTACATGTTTCTGTCACAAGGTGTGGGGAGGGGGCCCTCTTAATATAGCTGGCTGGAATCAGAGCTTGAAGGTGACCACACAAATCTAGATTCAGCAGATATGAATCTAGGCTATGCTAAACAACAAGTATGTAGTGCGAGTCAGGTAAGGAGAGCAAAAGCAGCAAATTAAAATCAAGCAACAATTTTTTTTGTTTAAAAAAGTGCAGCAGAGAAAAATGAACAGTACAATGTAACTATAGGTTCATAGGTATGTACTAGGCTATCGGCCCTAAGGCCTACATAAGCCTAGCCAAACGAGATTCCTTGGTTTTCGCCACCCAGGAAAATTATTTTCCTGTGCTCCTGTCGAGCAGCACCACAGCAGTGATCCCTGGGGTGAATTTCCTGTTTTCCATCCAATTGTCAAGATTTCTCTTAAAGAGGGCTAATGAGGAGCTCTGCTTGACATGAATGGGTAGCATGTTCCAGAGCATGGGAAGTCTCTGGGACAGGAATCTATACCTCCAGCATGTTCTGTTTATTGTGGTGACAAGGTTTAGGTCCCTTTAGTGTGTGGCTCGGAGAGATTGGGATTTCTTTAAGTGTAGCATGTACATTAGATTTGGGTTAGACATGGCTTTTTATGTTAGGCAGAGGTCGCCTCTGAGCAGGTGATATGTGATGGAGTAGAGCTGGAGTTTTTTTAGATGGTCTGCATACGGCATCTGTTTGAGGCCAGTAATCATCATAGTGAGGTATTTCTGTGGCCTTTCTAGTTGAGGTATTTCTGTGGCCTTTCTAGTTGTTGCAGATGTCTTGCGAGGTACATGCCAAACGGGGCATTGTACTCTATAATGGGTCTGATGAGGATGAGTAGAGAGGAACGATGAGCTCTCTTTTTCTGGAGAACCCCTTTGTGATGAGGTGTGCCACGTAGAAGGATTTCCTGACTACTGTGGCAACGTGACTATCAAAGGAGAGACTACTGTCCACCTGTGTCCCAAGGTCTCTTATCACACTTTCGGTGTTTAGTAGGCTACCGCCTATGTGGCAATTCATGGGTATGGAGTTTTTCCCAAAGGGGATGACAATGCACTTCTTGGCATTGAGCTTTAGGCCATGACTTTGACACCAAGCATCAGTCTCAGTGAGGCCTCTTTCTAGAATGTCCACATCCTTAGGTGAATCTATTATAGCTCCTAGTTTGCAGTTGTCTGTGAATGTCATTAGCCAAGGCCAGCTGTATTTGCCTGGACTTCAGAGAAGTAGATACCGAACAGGAGAGGACCCAGGACCGAACCCTGCGGTACTCCGCTTGTCACTGGTCTGAAGTCGGATTTGGAGTCGGCTACTTTCACTGTGTGGGTTCTGTCAGTGAGCCAGTTGGCCACCCATCTTGTAACATGTACTTATGCCTAGTCCAGTGAGTTTATCTATAATACCAGAGTGCGGGATGATGTTGAAAGCCTTGGCTAGCTCAAAATAGGCTGTGTGCACCACCCTACCCTTGCCTACGGCTCTGGTGACTGCTTCGAAGAAGTCAGTCAGGTTTAGGAGGCATGACCTACCTTTTACAAACCCAAACTGAGTGGGGTCCAGAGTTTGGAGGTTACCCATGTCTTTGTTTATAAGCTCCAGGATGATACATTCCATGGCCTTGCAGACCAGGCTAATGGGGTGGTAGTTCCCGGGGTCAGTGGTGGTACCCCCTTTGTGGAGTGGGATAACCGTCGCTGTGCGCTATTCCATAGGCACAAAGCCTGAAGTGAGGCTATGGTTGAACATAGTACTTAGGTGGGGTGCCAATTCGTTCAGTAGTTCATGCAGAACGCAGCCAGGGATGTTGTCTGGTCCCATGGATGCTGTGTTCTTGGCTTTGGAGAGTGCGGTCTTTACCTGTGTGTCCGTGATTACAGGGGCTTTGCAATCTTCCGGTATGGAGATGGGCTCTTTGGGGGGGTGAGGGGGGAGGAAAATTTGCCCTGAACCTGTCTGCCAGGATGTTGGCAATATCAGTTGGTTTGGTAAATGTACTGCCATTATGCTGTAGTTCCGAGCAGATCGGAGTGTTGCCATTGAGATTCTTGACACAGCTGTAGAAGGCTTTGTGGTTGTCTTTAGAATCCATGGCAATTTTATTTTTGTAACTAGCTTTGGAGGATTTTATGAGGGATCTCAGCTTCTTGCTGAGGCTGACCGGGGAATTCCTGCAAACATGGGACTTTACTCTTTTTTTGCAAGAGTTTCTTCCTTCTGTTGTAGAGTTTGTTTATTGCAGGAGACCAGCAGATTGGCTTCCTTTTTTTGGAGGATAGCATCTTGGTTCTGTTGGGGATGGCACAGTCCATGCACTTGTGTATATGCTTATACAGTGCTTTTGTATATGATTCACCAGTAGTATCTCTATTTTCCATCTGTGTGGTTGACGTAAAGTTGGCCACTTCTGACTTAAGAAGCATGAAGTTGGCTTTGGAGAATTTTTTTATGATGGTTTCCTTAATGGGGGCTGGGGGTGAGATATGGATGCCTAGAGTGATTAGCTTGGAGCTGACCTCTGGCGTGCAGCATCTGTTACTCATATTGGTAATGACCAGGTCCAGGATGTTGCTGCCCCTGGTAGGAGTATGGACAAGCTGATCCAGGGCATTGGAATTGATGAATTCTAGAAAACGTTGGGAAGATGAGTTAGTACAGGAGTAGTTTTCCCAGTTGATGGTGGGGTAGCTGAAATCTCCCAATATTAAGGTATTGGGCTGTACCTTAATATTATCCAGTATTATATCAACAAACATAGAGTGGGCATCCCGGGGCATGACGGGGAATCTGTAACAAGCTACAGACCTGAAATGCAGTCTTGCCCAGTGTTAAATGTACTTGGATAATTTCGGATGCATTATGTTGAGCAACTAGCCTGGAGGGTGTGGATATCCTTTATGAAAATGGACACGCCTCCTCCTTTAGTGTTTCAGTCCAGGTTAGGTGGCCGAAAGGTGTGGTAAGAATTGTAGCCTGGTAATGCAAGGGTGCTCTCTGGAGCCTTAAACCAAGTCTCTGTCACTGCACATATGTCGATGTTCTCCATCTTAAGAAGTGCCTCGAGTGAGTGCATTTTGAGATTTAGACTTCTAGCACTGAGTAGCATTACCCTTAGATTTTGCTTGTCTGCATCTACTATGGTGGTGCACATTTGATGTTTGAGCCTTGCCTAAAAAAGGCACTATAGGGGCGGTAACAGCCTTAACCAGTATCCGGAATCCCAGAGGCGACAGGTACAGGCTATCTCTGACAAAGCATCATGGCCTGCCGATCATGTCGTCCCAGGCAGACAGATATTGGATCCCCTTGGAATGACACCAGAAGCTTAGCCAACTGTTGAAGTCAATCATTTTGTCTTTGTACTGTGGTATCATTCTAGGTGACGGCAGGATGCTACTCAGGGCTAGTGTCATACCTGCCTGGGCCACATGGTCAGAGAGCTCCTCCAGGTCTCTTTTCTTGTAGTCCAGGGAGGTACGTCCATTCACTCCAACCATGGACAATGACAGAGTCAAATTTGTACTTGTTGTGGAAGTTGTGGCGTGATCTGAGTGCATGCATTATATGGTGGATCCTGGCACCCGACAGGCAGCTGACAGTAACAGTCTCCTTGTTTAGCCTGATGAAAGGAACGTCAGTGTGCCTGACTACAGAGTTACCAGTGACTAGTATGCTGGGTACATTGTTTTGCCTTATGGGCTGAAGTTGAGAGGAACACTGATTTTGTGGGCTGTGTGTCATTTGGGTAGTGTTGGGGGGTGGTGGTTGTTTGCATTTCAGCTTTGGAGGTCTCTGTAGTTTGGGCAGATTTTTATTGAGACCCTCCACAAATGTAGGTGTATGCTTTGTGTTACTATATGTGGGTTTGGGTGGTGCAGGTTTTGATGGACTATGTTTAGAGTGCGGTGTGGTGTGGTGTTGACCTTTTCCTCTCGACTATCTAGTCCAGTCTTGGCTGGAGAGAGCTTGGCTTCCAGTTTGGCTGTATAAGTGCATCTCTCACAGGTTGTAGTGTTGGGTGGTAGGAGGAGAGGGATGTCAGTGTACATGAGGCAATTGCTACATTGCCCCAAGATGCTCAGATTCATCAGGTGGACAGGAGAAAACACCAGGAGCTGACCCTTAGACATGCCTGGTTAGTGCTTATTAATTTAAGTACTAAGAACTGATTTCCTCTTGATAAGTGAGGAAAGTTAAGTGCTGCAGTAATTTGTAGATTATTTAGTGCTTGACACGAGATTTGGACAGTGCTGAGCACAAAGAAACAGTTATGAGTGCTAAAACTAGAAAACTGGCTAGTTCTAAGAGAAAATCTGACGAGCAGACTTTCTGGCACCGAGAATAGTTTAACCATAGTTAAATGTCGCTGCACCATGTGCAAAACCACGCAAACACAGGTTTTTAAACAGAAAGATGAAAGAGATAGAAATAACCCAAAATGGCCAATAAAACTACAAAGTCTAAGCTGAAATCACTCCTCCAGTGACAGATAGGCTGTTCAAAGCTCACCACTCTCACTGATGAACAGAGAAGCTTCCTTCTATCTTAGAAAGGTCTGGGCAACACAGAAACTTACAAACAGCCCAGAATTCAACAAAATCTGAAAATTAGACTCTACTGGTTGCAGAAAGATGGGAAATGAATAGAGAGAGAGAGAGGATTTTTCTGTGGGTTTTTTTTTTTTTTTTTCAAAAGTTAAAGCAGATACAAGAATACAAAAAATGATCTAAAATAGAGGGAAGCCTCTCTGTTCATCAGTGAGAGTGGTGAGCTTTGAACAGCCTGTCGCTGGAGGAGTGGTTTCAGCTCAGAATCTGTACTTTTATTGGTCATTTTGGGCTATTTCTATCCCTTTCATCTTTCTGTTTAAAAACCCGTGTTTGCTCATTTTTTGTGCTTGTATTACCTCAGCAAGAGTCTGCCTGAGTGTATAGGCAGCGAAAATCAGAACAGTAAGTAACGCAGCAGCAGAACAGATGGAGCTGTTCAGGAAATGCAAAAAATCAACACTTGGCACAGCAGATCATAGTCTGAGGCTTGGATCTCTCCCTTTTCTCTGATCAACTCTCACGTAGCTCTGGTGAGCCTTAAATACTGGCACGTTTTAGGGTAAATAAGCAACCACCAATTAGAAAAGCCAATACAGAGCCTTCTCCCAGCAAACTCCAAATCAGGCAAGTTCCTACCACACGCTTCTACTGAATAAGCAACTCAGAAGTCTTATCAAGTCCAACAAAGTCACATTTGAAGTAAAGACAGTCGCTTCAGAGGCAAAGGAGAACCATGAGGCCTTCTTCAGCTATGTCTGCAACCTCAAAGGTAATGCACAATAGTGCGCCAAACTAATTGTACATGGAAACAACTATTCAAAGCCAGAGGATATAGTAAACCTTCTGACTGATAAATTTCACTTCAATTTAAACTCTCTGCTCCCCCCATCCAACACCTCTCAAGAGATACTCTTGACCATAACCCCCCCCCCCCGGCTATCACTAGCAAACAAGTCCTCAATGCGCTCTGCAAGGCAAAAAACACTGCATCTATATGCTCAGGTAACATCCTGGGATGCCTCCTGAATGGTATGAAACAGGACTTATACAGCCCTCTAAAATCACTGTTCAAAATTAGCCTTATGCCTAGCAAGCGTAGGACTGAAACAGTTATCCCTCTATACAAGGGCAGGCCATCTACTGACACAGGTAAACAACAGACCTTTAAGTTTGAACAGTCTCACAAGTAAAGCCATAGAAAGGATTATCATGGATATTATAACTAAAAGACAAAGAAAACTGGACCAACACAGTTTGGTTTAGTCAAAGGCCGAACATGCATACTCAACCTGGTAGACTTTTTTGAGAGAAAAAACAAAATTATGTGAGAGAGCAAAATGGTATACACTGTCCATTATGACCTCACCAAAGCATTCAACACTATTCCTGACTTAAGAAATGTCAGCTAACTCATGAAACTAGGAGCAAACCTCTAGGTCACCTGTTCGATAGCCAAGTGGCTCATAGATATGACACAGGAAGTCAGTATAGGGGACTCTACCTTCACAAGAAAGGTCAGTCATTGGAGATGTACCTCAGGGCATGATGCTGGGGCTTCTCCTTTTTGGAAGTCGAAGCTAATATCAAAGCCCTATGGTTGACCACATTTGCAGACAACTGCAAGCTCAGTGCAATCGCAGAATCCCCCATGGGTATTATTATCCTCCAGTAGGGTTTGTAACAAAACTATTAATTGGTGCCAGAGCCATGATCTAAATCTGAATGCCAAAAAATGTATATAGCAGCCTCTGGAAAGTCAACCACCCTGGAGGATTTGCCACATAGACCATACACCCCTAAGAGTAGACCGAGTGGTTAGGGATTTGGGAACATACGTGGATAGTGACTTGGTCTTTGACTATCATGTGTATACTGTTGCAGAGAATGATTACTCTATATTGTGCAACTTACAAGAAAGGGTATGGCATCCATGTCCAAGGATGTCACTATTCCACTGTACATAATCCTCATTAAGCCAATCATTGAGTACAATGCTCCCTTCAGTATGTACCCAACCAAGCATATACAATAACTGAAACACCCAGAGAGGTTCCTCACAAAAAGAATACAAGATTTTAACCACAAGAAATATGCTAACCATCTCAAAGCCTTACTTTAATACTCAGTCTCTTGCTGACTACTGAGAGTTTATCTGTGCCTGGCTTACAAGGCATCATCTGATCCAGTACCGATACTTGCTGCACATCCACAAGACTAACAGCATTTAAAATATCCAATCAAAGGACCTAACCCCCCGCCTGCAACATAAATAGAACATATTAGAGGGAAAGCTACATGTCTCACAGACTACTCCTGCTATGGAACAAACTTCTCATCCATGTGAAGCAGAGTTTGTCCCTGACTCTATTCAGATGCAACTTGGACCAGTGGATGGGGGACTGGTAATTTACCTCTGAACTTGCATCTATGCCCGTGTTGGACAGAGGCAGCTTGTTAATACTCTGCCACCTAAACCCAACAAGATGCCCTTGGATGATTTATCCTTTTACAAATGGGAAAAGATGGCTTGGCTTAAAAAAGCCTCCTAGAGCTTATCACCTACAAACCTGTGTGTGTGTGTGTGTGTGTGTGTGTGTGTGTATACACATATAATACATATATATGTACCTGCATACATGTAACACTAATGCAAATTTTACTATGCTCATACCTCCCACTCACCACGTGTGTACCACAAGGCTCAATCCTTGGTCCCCTCCTCTTTAACATTCTCAACAACACTCTCCACACAACAAGCCTCCCTAATACAGTAGGGAGATGAATCCACACTTATTTAAATTGACTACTGGTGGTAGCCAATGTAAAATATTAAAATTACTACAGCAAACCACTATCCTCTGGTAATGGAGATAGCTGACCCTAGGTATATACTCTGCTAATGGAACCTATACGAGTCGAGCTGTGAAGACCAGGAGCGGCCTTAGTTCATCTGGCGCCCTAGGCAAAAGGGCTCCCCGGTGCCCCCTCCACACTACCTGGTGCCCCCCATCCTGGTCTACCTACACCAAATAATTAATGGAAAAGAGCCCCTGGTAGACCGGTGCCCTAGGCAGCCACCTAGTTGGCCTATGCCTAAGGCCGGCTATGAGACCAGCTTAATTGTGTCCTATGCAATACCAGCGGCTTTTAGGAGGTTTGGCTGGGGGAGAGATGTTGTATTTGTTAGAGAATATTTGGTGTCTATACTGAAAAGGGAATTTTGGCCTTCATTATCCAAAGAAAAATGTATTGTCAGAAGTGGGATTCGAACCCACGCCTCCAGAGGAGACTGCGACCTGAACGCAGCGCCTTAGACCGCTCGGCCATCCTGACTTATTACGTACTATCGCTACTCAGACTCTAGAACACCATTTCGCCAATCACTTACCAAAGAAAAGTCACGCAAAGTGTAAACGTCTAAAATAGCATTACCAGAATAGTACTGAGACTCCCATGCATGGCTGAAAGGACTGTTGCAGTCTCGTACTATGTCGTAATAAAACAGCTGAAAGTTCATTACACTGCTCCACTATATAAAAATATATAGTTGTACATTAACACACATTAGCAATCATCAGAAACAGCCAAATAACGTAGGCATAATCTCCCAACCTGATAGCCTGGTCTTATTTCTCGCTTAATTTCCCATAATATAATAGTCTGTAGCAAAAGATAAACTTGTAATCATTCTCCAGGTACAAGAGTCACGTGTAGCACGACGGTACAACATTCAAAGTGGTCCGGTCAATCAGCTTCCTATTCCTAGTAGTTTTGGAGTGGTTGTTTGAAGTATTTTTTTTGTGCTTACTGTTTTTCCGGGTTCGGTTTTCTTGGGCTAGAATTTAAGACTTCTGAAAAACAAGAAACCGTATTATAAACCCATGAACACGAAAGAAAGGTACGGTGGTTTACATATGAACTGATTACTATGCATCTTTGATTAATCTCTTACCGGGAATATCAATTTCGCATAAAACTGCCTGCGCAAGCCCACCCACCATCACAATTCACAAGTATGGTACTTTTGTAACCTAGGCTAATGCATTTTTTTGGTTCAAGTCAGTTATCGCTAGCCGAAACTTGATAGTTTGCAGTACAGTCCCCACTTTTAAAACACAAAAGATTTGTATGTACTTTAGTTATAAATCAACGCATATTGTACGTTTCCCCTGTTGCTTTATTAACTCCGTTTGCATTGCGAATTAGCCAGCCCCGCCCACTAGCTTTCCCATCTAATAATACCCACACAGTATAAGTAAAGTAGTAATAGGTACGTAAAATAGCAAAACAATTTCCACTTCTATACTCACGTAGACGAATAAAGATCTGTCTGCAGCTCAGATGAACCGGGTTCAAGTAGTGGCACAAGCATTAGAAGAACCAAGCCGGGGAGAATGGAGTAAACGCCTGATGTCAGTTTGCCCAGCCGGTGGGTTTGGAGAACTGATTGCCACCATATAAATGGAGGCATGGACAACTCCGAAAACTGCCAGGACTAGGATATGACTTTGTAACCCCAAGCCAGAGGCTGACTGTAACTGTCATTTCTGTATGGGTATAGGCTTACATATACACAAGTGGGTCTAGAAGATCTGTATTGACAGTGGTGCTCATGCCAGACACATGAATTACCCAGCTATCTAAATTAATGAGGGCTTCTGTGACTAGATTAGGTGAGAGAGTAATAGTGGTGGGGAGTAGCGAGCCATTCAGTGGAATTTGAAGGTGTAAGTAGGTCTAGATATCTGGTCTCTCCTGGGGACCCTGAGACTGCCTGTTAAAATAGTCTGTGGTAAACTGATGGTGAGTGTTGGACTGCTTGAAAGTCTGATCTACAGAAACATGGGTGTGTGGTTGGCTGCATAGGGCACAGTTATCCTGGCGTGCTTTTCCTATGCTTATTAAAGCAAAGAAACGATAGTTACAAAGCATGTAGTCCAGTAGACCACTGAAGCATTTTGCAACTGCCCCAGATCACTTTCTGGGTAAGTGACTTGCTCAAAGTTACACAGCAGGCAAATGACTTTGGGACTGAAATTCTAGACCACAGAAAGCATATTATCCATAACTCATAGCCTTCATTCACTATGCAAACTGTTAGACTTCTAAGAACAATAAATAAGCTAATGGCTCATAACAGACCTTTTGAAAAAAGCTACCATCTGATATACCAAACTGATAAGTACACTTTTTTGCACTCGATTTGCACCATACTGTTTTTATATGTTTGCTTTATTGTTTCTGTCCTTTGTTGTCTGTACTGTTTCTCAGGGTTGCTCAGTAGCTACTTCAGGTGGGGGTTGTTTTTGCTTTCTATTGAGCCAACCCATCTTAGGTGTTAGCCAATGCCTGAGGTGTATTTTCTGAGTTGTACATCTAGTGCAGATTTCATTTCTGTGAATTTGTGCAGAGCTGGTATAGCAGAGCTAAATTCCTGGCTGTGTTGGATTCAATACCCATCTGATATACAAACTGATAGTACACTTTTTACACTCGATTTGCACTGTACTATATTTATATATTTGCTTTATTGTTTCTGCCCTTTGTTGTCTGCACTGTTTGTTTTTCCTGCCCAGGCTGCCCTCTCTCCCAAGTGTTGTACTCTTAAACTTGGTGGCTTTGGAATTGCCCGCCCCTGCTGTAAGTCTGATTTTGGTCACTCCTTCCAGTCCACTCTCCTTTGATTATTCAACTTAGTGCAGTAAAATTATTGGGGTAGGACTACCCCCTTGCTTCTTTGACTTTGGACACTCCTCCCTGTCCTATCTCATCAGCTGAGTGTGCTGAGTACAGAGAGAGCATTTGGGAAGGCCAACCCCCATATTCCTTAATCTTGAACTATCTTCTGTTTCCTTCCTCTCCAGAAAAGTAGCCTCATTCAGTTTATTTGTTGTTCTAAGAATCTTAGCTTTGATTTTAGCATTTGTGCTTCAGGCCAGTTACTTTACATTTAGGAAGGCTCTTGTGGTCTACACTCTTGTGGACAAACCCTTATCAAAACCCTCTCTCCGTAAGTCCACCCAAGCATTCTGAACACTATGTCAGGACAATTCCCATCACTTTCTCCTGCCAGAGTGGTTGACATGGGCATACTGAGACAGTGTAGCAACTGCCTCATGTTTGCTGACAGCCCTCTTTTCCTAGCACCTAATTCCTCCAACTGCAATAAATGCATGTAATTCAGTAACCTGGAGTCCATGCTCTCTCGCACCACAGTCAGTACTCCTGACAAAGAGGAGATTGCCAGCACAAACACCACACCACTCATGTCACATAGCCAAGGACCACACACACACCTATCCAGAGGTCCTCAATAAAAATTTACCTAAATGGCAGAGACCTCCAAAACACACTCACAAACATTCCACACACAACACCAAACACATCACATAGAGCAGACAACACACCACTGTCTCACAAACACAGCCCATAAAACAAAACAATAAACCATCACAACCTACAGGGCACAACAATAAACCAAACGTACTAGTCATTGGTGACTCAGTTGTGAGACACACCGATGTCCCCTTCACCAGACTCGACAAGGAGAAGGTCGTGGTCAGTTGTCTATCTGGTGCCAAAATCTGCCACATCACGCATGCTCTTAAGTGTCTCCACAACAAGTACAAATACGACTCTGTCATTGTCCATGTTGGTGTGAATGACTTGAGACGTACCTCCATGGACTATATGAAGAGAGACATGCTTGAGCTCTCAGAATGCGTGTTCCAGGCAGGTATAACCCTACCCCTAAGCAGCTTCCAACCTTCACCAAGAATGATACCACAATACCAAAAAAAATAATTGACTTCAACAATTGGTTTATTTTCTGGTGTCATTCCAAGGGGATCCAGTATCTGTCTGCCTGGGATGACATAGTTGATAGGCCTTGATGGGTTGCCAGAGATGGCCTCCATCTGTCACCACTGGGTTTTTTCAGATCCTGGCCAAGGCTCTCGCCTCCGCCATTGTGCCTTTTTTAGACAATATCCCAAAGACAAACCCTCCAACATAAGAGATCTGTTAAAAAGCAAATTGAACGTCATGCTGCTTAACGCTAGGAGCCTTAACCTGAAAATGGACTCACTGGAGGCTCTTCTTGCACTGTAAGATGCCAATGTCTGTGCGGTCACGGAAACTTGGTTCAGGGCTGCGGACAGCAACCCTGCCTTATCAGGCTATACTTCATTCCAACCCCAAAATGAGGTTGGGAAGACTAAGGGTGGTGGAGTCTCTATCTTCTTAAGGAAAGGCACACCTCCAGACTGGTTTGCCAGCATGACACACTAGAACTACTCCAGGTGCAACTGACAGTTGGCAAGACACCCATCTAAGTTATAGCTAGCTGTAGACCCCCCTCCATGACTCAGGACACCCACTCCTCTTACCTGGATCTACTTGAATCAAGGTTCCCCCTAACACTCTGATCCTTGGTGACTTCAACTACCCCACCAACGACTGAGTGAACTATTCCTGGACTAATGTACTCTGTCAATGATTCCTTGACTTCATCAGTTCTGATGCACTGGACCAGCTCATCTCATCCCCCACAAGAGGAGATAACATTCTGGACTTGGTTCTTACCAACATGGGCGACCGCTGCACCACTCCCATAGTATGTTCTTCCCTGGTCAGCTCAGATCATTGGACTGTCTCATTCGAAGATTCTGTCCTATCCAACCCCAGCCGTAATCAAGCTACAAACTTCTCAAAAGCTGTTTACAACCTGCTAAGGGAGGGTATCTGTAGCTTCAAACCACTGGCCCCTTCAGAGGATGCAGGCAACTATGCTGAACAGTACACCAATGCAGTATACAAGCACCTGTGTAATTGCATGGACTCAACCATACCCAGTAGAACTAAAATCTGCTCCTCAAGGAAACACAAACCTGTTTGGTGGGTATCATCTATCAACAGGCTTTACAACAAAAGGAAGAAACTGTTGTCCAAGGGTAAAAAGAAACAAATTCCAAATTGGAAAAACTCCATCCTTAGCCTCAACAAGCAAATTAGATCACTAGTAAAAACCACCAAGACCAATTATGAATCGAAACTAGCCTCCGAAACAAAGGGAAACAACAAAGTCTTCTTCAGTTATGTCAGGAACCTCCATGGCAAAGCTCAGGTTTGTTCCAAATTAGTACTTAACAGAATCATTTACACTGATCCTGTTGACTTATCCAACCTGTTAGCAGATATGTTCAGTGCAAACTTCACCCCTCTGTCCCCCCTCCCAAGGCCCTTTTGACGTCCCAGTACTTGTCCTGCACTTCACATCTCTGTAGATCAAGTGTTATAGACCCTATCCAAGGCAAAGAACACAGCTTCCATGGGACCTGATAGTATCCCAGGATGTATTCTACACCATCTCCTGCAAGAACTGGCTTCGTCATTGAGCATCCTATTCAACCACAGCCTAAGTACAGCTTCATTCCTGCAGAGTGGATAACTGCCATTGTCATCTCCTTGCATAAAGGTGGTGCCACTAATGACCCTGGAAACTGTCACCCTATTAACCTGACAAGTCTGATGTAAAGCCATGGAGCGTATTATTATGGATCTCATAAATAAGCACTAGGCAGTCTCCAAGCACTTGACCCCACCCAGCTCAGGTTCATCAAGGGCAGATCTTGCCGGTTGAACATGGTTGACTTCTTTGAGACTGTCATCAAGGCCCTTGATGATGGAAAGTCAGTGCATGCAGCTTACCTCGACTTGGTCAAGGCCTTTGATACATACCCCACTCAGACATCATCGCAAAGCTAACACAACTTGGCGTAAGTCCTTATCTCATCAAGTGGGTGGCCAACTGGCTCACTGACAGAACTGTCAAAGTCAAAATAGGCACTTCCACATCCGATAGCAGACCTGTCACTAGTGGAATTCCCCAGGAATTTGTCCTGGGACCCCCTACTGTTTGGCATCTACTTCTCAGAGGTCCAGGCAAAGACAAAAGGCCTGTGGCTGACCAAGTGTGCAGACTACTGTAAGTTGGGTGCTGTCATTGACTCCCCAAATGATGTTAACATACTGCAAGAGGGTTTCACAGCAAGTAATGACTGGTGCCAAAGTCATGGCGTCAAGTTAAATGCAAAAAAAAAATGTATCATTATATCATAAACACGACCCCTACTGATTACCACAACAATGGCAACCCCCTAAGCACACGACCTGTGCACTCAGGTTGATAACCTCACATTCCACCATCATGTAGTGGCAGTGGTCAGAAAAGCCTTTTACTTGGTTCATCTCATAAGTAAAGGGATTGCATCCAGAAAAAAGGAGGTTATTACCTCTCCGTACTCCTTCTTCATTAGACCGATAATTAAGTATAACACCCTGTTTGGTATGTACCTCTCCAAACATCTGCACCAACTGAAAATGCCACTGAAGTACCTCACAAAGAGACTCTATGGCCTCCAACACCTGTCCTATGAACAGGCTCAAATCACTATCACTCTACTTGGTATCGTACAGGTTGCTCAGGGGTGATCTGTGTCTCGCCTACAAGGCAGTCTTGGACCCTGCCCTACTAGAGATGTTCCATATCAATAAGTCTAACTCCTCGTGCATTACCCACTTAAAAGGCCTGAATCTAATGTGCAACATCAGCAAAACCTGCTGGAGAGACAGTTTTGTCTCCCAGAGGCTGCCCCGTCTGTGGAATAGACTTCCCATATATGTCAAACAGCGCACATCGCTGACACTCTTCAGGCGCAACCTTGATGAGTGGATGGGAAACCACAAATTTGTCCCAGGGGTTCCACCTCTGTTCCTCACTGACAGGGACGATACGTGCTGACTGAGGTTTCTTTTTGGGGATAAACAGTTTGGTAGGCTTGTATGGGCCCCGTGGCTATTAGCCTAGTAACCACCTATGGCACTCTTGCGGGGGTGTTCTACACCTGTCCATTTAGTTTATTCGCTTTCTTCTCCTTCTCACTCACAATCTACTTGATTAATTTTCAGTTTGAAAGTGCAAGTGTATGGAATAGTTGATGGGTGAAAAGAAGCTGAAGTTTCTGTCAGTGTTAGTGTAATATTTTTATTTTATTTTATTTTAATTTTTTAAGATGCTGGCACTGTCAGGCAACCAGATGTGAGCATTGGATGTTTTTTCCAGGATTGCTCTAGGAACTGTGTCTTTGTGCATCCATTATGTGAAATAGATATGAAATTCGGCCTTGATTTATTATTATTTCTTTTTTAATTTTGTTATAGCTGGACAACTGAAAGACAGCAAAATAGCTGTCTGGATGGGAATGACGGACCTAGTTGTTGCTTGCACATTATGCTGGCCTTGCAGAACTAATGTGATTGTGTTAAGCCAGTTTAAAGACTTCTGTTACTGTTTGTGTGAAACAAAGCTGAAAAGGCTTACTTTAGTAGTTATTAGATGGTGTTAGGCTTTGCAGGGTTGTTGGGAATTTGAGTGAAACAAAGCTGAATTACATTTCTGTCACTATTATTTTTATCACTGTTGGATCTCTGAGGTGTTCTTAGTCAGCAAAATGGCTATAGCTGCAGGATGGAAGGTAAGTGGTCTGTAGATGAAAGTAACTGACACTTTTGTCACTTGCTCAGTTAAAACACCATTCATTTGGCTTTGCAGGACTACTGTATATTTATATGAAGTAACCTGGAATATTTTACTGCAACTACTGTGTGCTTGTATGAAACAAACTTGAAATACATTATCGTAATTAATGTAATTATTATTATTAGCATCTCAACCAGACATCTGAAGTATATGTAGTCAACATTGTGACTATAATTTGGAGTACAAGGGCTGTCTGTTGTTGAAATGACTGACCCGGCTGTCATGATCAAGTTAAACATTTATTAATTTCGCTTTATAGAACTCGTGTGCATTTGTGTAAAGCAAGTCGTAACGTAACTGTGTCCTTTTATATTACAGCTGAACATCTGAAGTGTGCACATTCAATAAAGTACTTGCCATTGATGGGTATGGAGGTCATCTGTGTATAAAAGTCTGTTTGATTACTGTTAGGCATTCATTGAATTGGCATGGCAAGGTCAGTGTCACACAGTATACTGCATTTGCTGAAATTATTGTAAAACAATTATTGCTATGGCTAATACTAATATGTGTGTGTGAGGAGGGATGTCGCAGTATAGTTGAGTGTAACAAGCTTATAATTTATTTCACTTTCTGTTACAGTCAAATGTCAGGATTAAAAACAATAAGTGTCTGTCTTTGGTAGTTTGGGTAGGATGTGTGTGAAAGCAATTGATCATAAACACAGTGACACAGCAAGTATTATTGCTATCTGACACCACTTGGCTGTTGGTATTTGGTCTTAGCTGTGGCTTCTTCTCTTTGGGGTATGCATGTCCTCCATGTCTCTGAACGGGTTTTTATCTGGATGCCTGGATGCTCTGGTTTCATCTAACATCCTGAAGACATGCCATAGGTAAATTGGCATTCCCAGTATGTGTGTTTAAAAAGTATCACCAGTTATGATCTGTGGACACATACTGTTGGTGTGCACATATGACTTCTGGGTAACAGAAAAAGAAGAGTTAACAAGTAATTATCTTTAAAAAAATAAGGCATAAATTGCAAAACAGAATAGCTAGACCTTTAGAGCTCTTGGGAGTGTGATAGCTGTCACACCCCTGGGTGTATAAGTGGATTTTGACATAGGATTAGTAAGGTCTACTGCCTGGGTCATACCTGGTCTGAAACCAGCCCTGCTCAAAGGTGTATCCAGAGGGTTGCTAAAGGTTGTTTGGGGAACTGTGGCTGGAGAGGGAGGCTGGGGATAGTGTTGTCATTGGTTCTTTAATTTTCTTCACATTCAGACCTTAGAGGTGTGCACAGGAGATCACTATAGCTACTGTATGAGCAGTGTACTGTCTAGGAACAACAAGTTGGAATACATTACTGTGGTCATTACTTTTTCCCTTTTTTTACAGTCAAATATCAGACGTGATTGCAGGTGGCCATCTTTTGGGTGGGGGTAAGGAAGCATATTATGTACATATGTCTGACAGCAGCAAGTTCAGCTATGTCACTGCAGTCTGATTGTTCTTTCAGTATCATCCCCATCGCCATCAGAAGGTTAGGGGTAAAAAGTCATACTGTGTGCAGCCAGTTGGAATATTTTACTGTAACTGTTTGTGCCTTCACTTTCACTCCAATCTAAAACCAGAGGGATACACAGAAGATGTTTATCTTTTATTTGGGGGGAGGGGAGCAAAAACTGTTACTAGATATAATTTATGTATCCTCAGAAACATTTGTCCTCTCACTTTATTTGTCAGCCATGACTATTAAGCCTTGGACACAGCATGTTTCTCCCTTGAAAGAAAGAAAGAAAAATAAGATTGAGTTTCTTTCCTTACTCATGATTTTTCTTCAAGCCATCATTGGGTCAAAAGGTTGGGGGTTCTAAAATATACCTCACATAATCTATAACCTTGTGGCTTCTGTAGACTTACTTCATGGATTTCTCCACAAATATTACAAGTCTAGTTATGGCCTGTCAGGATGTGTTGAAAGGATGCAGGAAAATGGTGGAGTATGGCAAAATGCTAAGAAAGGGAATACAAAAAACAATTTGGGTGGTATGGGAAGGCCAGGAATGGAGAAAAGGATGGGAATGTCGTGGGATGTGTGTTTGTGTGGAGGAGTAGTGGCTAGTATGTTGAAGGGGGTTTTGTGCTTCCCATGTTTAGAGCACCATTCACCTAAGGTCAGTCTTGTGCAAAAGGCAAAGGTAAATTGTCTTAATTTCCACATGGATGACAGATCCCTTTTGGTGGCTCTTGCTTGAGTATGCCAGAGTTCAAATGGCCACAGATCATTGAAGAAATACTATACACTGGTATGTTAAAAGCAAAAAGAATACATCATTTTAGAAAGCTGAACTAATAATAGTACATTTTCTGGGATCAGAGATTAAGATTATGTACTGTTTTTTATTTAACTAGGTAAATTAACATGTTTGAAGACCTTTACATTGCATAACCTGGTCCAAAAAACAAAGCAATGCATATTAAGTCATAGTTTGTGCATTAAAGTAGTTTTACTGTGCTGAAATAAACATGCAATATATATTGCATTTGTAAGCAATAGATAAATCATTATAGAAACTATAGAAAGTGTAGCCAGAAAAATGCATATGCAAATATAGGAATAATGTTAAAGAGGTGTTTAGGAAGGGTAATAAAGTCATGCTTTTTCATATGCTTAAGCTAAGCACTGGTAATCAAAGAATAAGTAATGAAAACATAATGCATTAAAAGGTTATGCTAGTATAAAATAATGTGTGGTATGAGGCTAGACAGTCACTTCTGCTTTCCTAAGGATAGCTCACACTTCTTATTCCAGGGCCTTCCCAAACTGGTAAATGCTTTGCTGCTCCATTGTGCCTTTTTAGGCATAAGCCAGCTAATGGATCTCTCAACTTAACAAAAACAAAAAAAAGCACTAGACCATGTCAGTGTGGCTCTGCTTAGTGCCGGAAGTCTAAATAACAAATTGCCTAATCTTGAGGTCCTGCTGCATTTTGAGTGCATATATACATGTGTGTGTGTCTTATTACAGAAATATGATATGAATTACTCTAAGTGCTCCCTCCATTCCAGGCTTTTTTCACCTGCCATATCTTTTGTCCCAATACTAACTACAATGGAGTATCCATATTTGCTAGGGATCCCATCACTACTTAGCAGATCCCTAGAGACCCAGAAACTGAACTGATTGAGAGCCATATCACATTAAACAGGACCAACTAGCATGTTACAGGATCCCCCCATATTCCCAGAGCACCACGTTAGATTCCTAAATACACTGGATGAACTCCAAATCAACAGGAATTCCATTATGCTAGGAGACTTTTAACTACTTAACTATAAACTAAGATATAATAGTTTAGCAGGTGGTGCATTTGCCTTTGGTGCTGACAGCTGTTGGTTTTATTCCTGCACTAGATAGGTGGATTAGTATTCCAGTACTGACACTGTAATGCAGCATAAGCGTGTGTTGCACTCCTTGGCCTACCATCCTTTGGATGAGATGCTAAACCAAGGCCTCATCCATCTGAGTTGGTGGTAGGCTCAGGTAGATGTAAAAAATCCCATGGCACTTATTGCAAAGAGTATGGATCCTTTATTTATATGCAAAAATATCTCTTATTTATAAAATATTTACATATCTACAAGTATACAGTATATACATCTGCAGATCTGTTTACACAATCATACTAAGTTTTCATCCCTATTAGACCCCCCACTCCTTTTTCCATAACCACCAACTGATTTTACTTAATATTGTTGCTAAAATCCATTTACTATTACACATAATTTCATTTATTCTTTCATTCCACTCAAACTCATAAATGATTCTACTCCCACCAATATTCCTCAACCCCCTAAGGCCCAATAAAACACCATCTCCTTCACATTCAAGCCAGTACAAGCATCCAGTATACAAAAATTCTTATCTAAACTCAAACCTACCACCCTCGTCACAGACAACCTCCTCACGAATACCTCCAGCTTGCATCCACAGCCATAGCCTACCCTATTTCATTACTAATTAACAGATCCATTACTGAACACATCATCCCAACCCTGTGGAAAACTTCATTCATTATTCCCCTCCACAAAGGTGGCCTCTCTGTCGACCTCTCTCTGCCCAACTGCAGTCCTTTCACCCCTCTCTAAGATTCTGGAAGGATGCATTCATCACCAAATCCTCTCCCACTTACTCTCCAATAACCTTTTCTCTTCAACCCAACACTGCTTCCGCCCATCCCACAGCATTTCCACTGCCCTACTCAGATTCACCAACACTATAAACTCCTACAGGAACCAAGGTAAACTAGTCTCAGCCACCTTCTTAGACTTATCCAAAGCATTTGACACTGTTTCTCACAAGAAACTCCTAACCTGCCTCTCTGACCTCAGCTTTAACACCCCCACTCTGCTGTGGTTCAAGAGCTATTTAGACAACCGCCACCAATCCATCAAATAGATCAACTCCCTATCTCCCCCACTCCCAGTCACCCTAGGCTTACCACAAGGTTAAATTCTCGGCCCACTTCTCCTTTTTAATATCCTCACCAACCAACTCCACTTAGCAACCACAAAACCCGATATAGTCCAATATGCTGATGACACAACCCTCATATGCTCTGCATCCAACATCTACAACAAAAAGCCCAAATGGCCCCACTGAAATTGAGAACTAGCTCAGTAACTCACAACTGATATTAAACCCCAAGAAAGCCAAACTTATGCTGTTCCATCTAACCAAGTCCAACGACCTCTCCTTTTCCATATTCTCCACCAACAAGACCCAAATCATTCCTGTCTCAGAGGCAAAACTCCTAGGGATTACCATCAACCAGCAGCTCAAATTTAACAAACACATATCAATAACGATCTCTAACATCCACAAAAAAATTAAGCTCCCTCTACAGATGCAAAAGGTATCTAACCTCTGAATCTCGTATTCCCATAACCAGAACTCACCTTCTATCTACACTACTGTACGCTTCCCCCACACTTTCAAATCTAAATAAAACCGACTTGAATAAACTTTCCACCTGCTATAACAAAATCGCTAGATTTGCTGCCAATGCCAAATCACGTTCCCACCATTGCCACACCCTACGTACCGTACATTAGCTAGAATCCCCCAACCTACTAAGGTACCATCAACTCAACTTAGCCCACCAAGTATTGTACTATCCAAAAAAAAACATGCTCTGTTCAATCTTCTTAACTTTTACAATTCTAATAAACAACTACGCAGCAGCAACAAAGCCTTTACTGAAACCATCTCTTGCAAAAACAACTCTGGGGAATCTCTCTTTGCCCATGAAATTACTAAGACCTGGAACAACCTCCCTCCTGACCTTAGACTTCAGAAATGTACATCCTCTTTTAAGAGCCTCCTGAAATCATATCTCTACACCAACCATTTATGCAACTGCATTGAACCTCCATAAAGCCACATATAATTATAAGGTATGAACAGCACAAGTGCTTGCCTTGTCAAGGCTGCTATATCGGCATTTTATACAATGTTCAAGCTATGAAACACCTTGTCTGACTGCCTCTAAATTGCTCACTGTAAATATTGTACAAAATATCTGTTCATCCACCCCAGGAATGGGTGAAGCTGCTAACTGGTATTTTTATGTATTGTAACACTTCTACCATCAACTTGTAAACACTTTTTCTATGCATTGTAATATTGTTTTTCATCTGTATTGCATTTTGTAATTTCATGCTCATGGTGTTTGTATGTTTTTTATTCTGTTATGTTTTATGGAGCTTTTCTCCCCAGGACTCCGCTGAAAACGGACACTTGCTGTCCTGTCGGACTATCTTGGATAACAAATGTTAAATAAAATAAATAAATAAATAATACATTCCGTGTAACCCATATAACATAAAATAATTTTTTGTCTATTCTTTTAACATATTCTTTAATTCTGTTCTTATAATATCCACATTTAATCGTATCCATGTTTCCTTTATCCACTTCTTTTATATTTTCAAAAAAATCTTCTTTATATAGTTTCCCCATAACTTTTTTTACTTATATTTCAAAAACTCATGTCCCATAGCTTCTTCTTCACAGTGTAAACCATACTTTTCTTTTTCTAGGGCATATTTCCTTTTACTGGCAGTTTATTTATTACCAGTCTCCACAAAAACTCTTGACATTCTACTTTCTGATTATGCCATTTGCTTCTTATTTTTATAGCTTTAATTTTTTTCAACTGTTCGATTTTCCCGTAGTAATGTTTTATTATTACATTCTTATACCATACTTTTCTTTTTCTTTATCGTCAATTTTTATTTTCCACCAACATATTTTTTCTTAGTAATATTTTATTTCTCTATGTATAAACTTTTTTTCTCTTTTACTCTTTTTTTTTTTTTTTTTTTTTTACCATAACCCAAAATCTGTCATACTTATATTTATACAGTGTTACTACTAATCTCTCGTCTTTTTTTTTTCATCCATTTTAACACTTTGTACAAATTTAATGAAGTAGCATATACCACTGTGTTAATTAACCCTAAACCGTCTTCTTTATTTACATACAAAACTCCTCTTTTTACTGGGTTTAATGTAGAACCCCCATATAAATGAAAAAAAAATGGTGATGTGATAAAACCGTGCAACACAAAAAAAAGTGCCAAAAACCGCATCGCTAACAAATGCTCTCCAAAGGGGGTTGGACAGACAAAACCACACTGAAAAAAGCACGCAACACAAAAAAGTGCTGACAAAAGCATGCCAAATAAATATCTGTGGATAAATGGCCTATAATTTTACTCGCATGTGAAGAACACCATGAACTGTTGTTCAACAATGATATTAGGCTAGTTCTTGGGGGTCATATAGTGTGCAGTATACAAATTGAAATGGAGTACGTTGAATCTCAGAAAAACAAAGATAATATGATTTCTAATGATTACTGATTTAGAGATTGAATAAATGCTTATGGAAGCACTTTGTGGCATTGTGTGAAGAGAGACTGTAAACGCCGTGTTAAAGTTGCGACTGGCAGTACTTTTCAGAAGATGTCAGATCACAACCATGTGCCAACACCAGAAGAAAACAAAGCCAAGAAAGCTATTGCGGAGACGGGGCGCAAAGGCAACAGCTGAAAATCCCCGTCAAATCATCCAGCAGAGCACGTGAGGATTACCTTTGACAGTTGCACCTCTTTTGCCCGCTTATCATTCTTCACAGAGAACCATTGAATGAATTAGAAAAAGGAAGGTCCATATCGCTATTCCATGTTCTTTGCAGAAGACAACTAGGGATAAACGCTTCATGCTGTGGGACTCGGGGAACAAAGATGTGCTGCGCATTATAATGTTTGGAACAACAGAGAATCTATCCAGGGTAACAATCACTGGCTCATCGATGGGACATTTAAAGTTTCACTGAACGTTTTCTACCAGGTATTTACAATACACGCACTGGTAGATACCCAAGCATATCCTATGATTTACGCTTTACTTCCCAATAAAACAGAGAAAACCTATGAAAGGCTTTTCTGTAAAGTACTGGAATTAAGGCCAACTTTTTTTTTACAAAAAATATCTTTGTCTATGTGATAATTTAATAATCTTACATTTATATAAATTAAAGTAAATCATAGTGGCACAATCTCAATTGCACACACTATACCTTACAAACCGTGCTGACACAACTGTAGCTGCAAACATTATACATCACTTTTAATATATCCAGTCATTGTCAGTCAGCCATTGCATAGCTCATTCAGATTCTGCCTTCTTTTAAACATCATTCCTCCTCCTCTGCATGTAGTGGTCCCACATGTCCCATTTTTCCTGTATAATTTACTCCTGCCCTTTTCTAAAGGTCCCAGTTCCAGTTGTTTTATTTCTGTTATTATCTTTGTTACTTCTAGTAAAGTTAGTTTAGACTTTGATTTCCATTTTCTAGTTTTTTTTTTGTTTTGTTTTTTTTTTTGGCAGCCATCATAATTAGACTCATCAAGGCCTTACTATGTCTAGGCAATTCCAACTCTGTATCATAGCTCAAAAAATAATTTTCCTAGTCACTCCAATTTCACCCAGCATCTCCAGCAGAGCAGTCTGCAGGGAATCTTTAAATCAGGCAACTCATTACACTCCCAGAAAATATGTTCCCAGTTGCATCTTTCTTCCCCATCCCATCTCCAACATTTTCTTTCTTACTGAGGAAAGATTCTTTGGAGCCTGCTTGGACTATAAAAATATCGGGTCTGTATTACTAGATCGAAAACCCATTTCAGCGAACACCTCAAGACCAACACGTATAGCGCGAACCGCAAATATGCCGAACTCCCTAAACCGTGAATTTTCAAATCTGGAACCGTCATAGTTGGCCAACATCACCTTGCACTACATATTCAAAAATAATAAATAAAACACTTGCATACACTAACCAAACTCTACAGTAAACCTTACATACATTGCTATCTATGCACTTACCTTAACCCGCACCCTAACCCTAAGGTCCGTAACTATCGCACACTTACCCAAACAAAACAAATAATCCACACACATACACTTAACAAAACCCTACACTAAACCTTGCATACATTACCTATCTATGCACTTACCGTAACCCGCACCCTAACCCTAAGGTCCATAACTATCGCACACTTACCTTACGGAGCTATACCGCAGACGAGCCAACCATGACACTTCGACATTTCGTGTTTCGTGGTTTTGAACATTCGCTGTTACCATAGTTCACTCTATATGTGTCGGTCTTGTGGTGTTCTCTGAAACGGGTTTTCGATCTGGTAATATAGACCTAAAATATCTATTTAAACACTTTCAGGCAAAGTTCCTAAATCTTCTAGATTTTGTTGCATATCTGGGAGACATACATATATCCCCCATTGTTTCTTTGTGAATTGCTTATCCATTCTCTCTTCCCCAGTTCTTCCTAACATCTACTGATCATGCAATATTTTATATGCTCTGTGACGCCCGTGCCCTGGCTCAGCAATTAAGGAGCCTCAATGCTCATCACTAACACCAGAGAGGGCATCTCATATATGAGGAAAGGATAACAAATACACACAGTAAAGTGCAATTTCCCTTAAGAGCACACAGAGATCACAGTTAGTCTGGGGCTGGTCGCTCCCTTGCTCTCCATGTCCCCAATAAGACTCCCCACTGGCACAGGTATAGGGTCCAGATCTCAGCTTAGTGGGCAAGCTAAAACCTCTAGCACCCTCTCTGTCCAACCAGTGCTTCGTGTCCCTGCTCAAGTAGCTGATACGCGCACACACACACACACACACACACACACACACACACACACACACACACACACACACACACATACACACACACACACACACACACACACACACACACACACATACACACACATGTACTTTAAGAAGAGTTTATACAGCCACACAGACACTCCTGGGGAAGGCTGGCACAGTTTCTTCCGCTGTGCCCCTTTCTCCCAGACTATACGGTAGTTCCACTTGCCACCACCCACTAATACTTATCAGCCACTCAAAGGCCCTTAAAAGGGTGTCCAATTGTGCAATGTTATAATCCAATTGGTAGTATAGCCCACGGCTAAAGCTATAGGAGTGGCTTTGTACAATTTTACCAAAGGCATGCAAGTACTCTGAAGAGCTTAAATTATCACTACACAAACCAGCCACAGTTAAAAGGTTTGAAAATATTTAATAATAAATAATTAAAACCACAAGACAATACTCTCTACTACACAGTGCTATTCAAGAGTTCAGAGATCGCACAGAAATACTTAAAATAATTCAGTAGTACAGTTCTGACATCACAGAAAAACACTTAGTCTAATCTTTCTAGTTCCTAGCTATTTCTAAAACAAAACACAAGTCTAAGATAACTTACATATGAGCAAGACAGTCCAGTGAGATGGGCGATCAAGACAAAAATGCTTAATGCCTTCTGATTCTCCCTGTTTATATTGCTGTTGTAGTCCTGATTCCCATTACATCAGTTTTTACACTTTCCTGGTGTTCTCAGGCTGACAGAAACTGCATTTACATTCCTTTACACCTAGGCAGAAACCAGAGCAATAAAGGACATTCCACATGTAAATTCTGGTCATTAACTTCTGCCTTAAAACAATAGGCAGGAAGCCTTCATCTAGCCTGGCCGGAGCCGAATTGTAAACATCAAAGACAGTCATGAAATAATTTCAGTTTCAAAGGGCAGGCAAGAAATGCTTGACTTAGCTTTCTTTACAGCAGAGAGCAATGTTGCTACATTGTTTTGAGTTCAGCATTTCACAGCATATTATTTCATTTAAGAAAATAAGCCTGTAATTCAACATTCATATTTACAAATGACAGAATGTATAAAATCCTATCTGGCTAGGGTGTCAGCCTTTACATTTCTCTACCAGTCTTCACATGCTCTACTAGTTATTCCTTTCGTAGCGGACACTTCTATTGTATATTTTACTAAAAACTCTACCTGTGGTGGTCTTTCATTTAGGATCCCCCCTATTTCTTTTTCTTTGCCTGTACTCTGATATGGAAGGCAGTCTCTCACCTCCAGATAAGTTCTTAGCATCTTCCCATTCTTTTACCTTTCCCTGTCTAGTTATTTGCTCCCAGTACCTTTGCTGCTTTTTCAGTTTTCTCCAATATACTCCTGTCCCCTCTTGCCTGTTGTCTGTATCCTTAATTACAATCACTCCATCGGCAGAATCTCCTTTCTCCACTTCCATATTGGCTTAGTTCTTAGAGTACGTTCTGCTACTTTATGAGTATAATATTATGTATGGTTATTGTTGTTCTCCTTAAAGGTTTGCATCCAAAATCCTGGTCTCTCCCTGTTACTTGACCCCCCCCCCCCGTTTCTTCATCGTCTCTTTCCATTTTGAGTTATAGTTTTCTGTTTGTGCTGCGTATAGGAGCCTTAACTGTGTTGCTCTGAAATACCAATTCATGTTTGGTAATCCCAATCTGCCCTGCTGTATTGGAAGAATAAGCTTATCCCACTTGACTCTTGCCGTCTTCCCTCCCAAATAAAATACTTCAAATCTTTATTAATTGCTATCCACAACTTTTCCTCTGGTTGATAAAATATCCCTGACCTGTATATAAGAATAAAGGGACTAAAAACATTTTAACTGCTTGTATCTTACTATCAGTATCCATATAACAGAGTTTCTGTTTTCTCAGTTTTTGTAGTATCTTTTGTTTGGTCTCTTCCCACATATCCTTAGCTGTCATATCGGTAATATTTTTAATCCATACTCCTTAATACTTCATTTTATCATGCCCCCATAACTATGGATATGGTGAACCAATTCATATGTGGGTATGTAATTTGTTGCTATTGCTTTTGTTTTGGCTTTATTGATTTTGTATGCCAAAAAGGTTTGAAGTTGTCTTAATATGTTCTGCAACACTGTAATGTCCCTTTCTGGTTTTGTCAGGTATAAAATAATGTCATCTGCAAATAGAGCCAGCTTCTCTTTAACTACCGTACCAACTCTATCCTTGAATTTCTGAGTTCATTTTCTTTGCCAATGGTTCTCTAAATGTAATGTGAACAACAAAGGGGAGAGAGGACACCCCTGCTTAGTTTCTCTGCTCAAGCAAAGACTATCAGAGAGGACCCCACCCACATTAATTTTCACCTCCAATCCCTCATATGTCCTCCTAATCAAAATTTTCAGGGAATGCAAATGCTTCCATTGCTCTGCTCATAAAGTCCCAGCTCACTCTGTCTAATGCTTTCTCTGCATCAAGACCTACCAGCAACAGTGGTATTTTCTTACCTTCTGCTTCCCTCTGAATCATCAGTGTTCTGTTAATATTGTCAAATGTTTGCTTCCCCTCCACAAAAAACACATTGGTCCATGTCTATCAATTTTGGCATCACTTTTGACATTCTTTTTGCCACTGTAGACATAAACACTTTATAATCATGTATGAAGCTGGATCTGATGGACCTTTACCCTGTTTAGGTATTACAGCTACTATCGCTTTCTTCCAGGATGTTAGTATTTCTCCTCCTCTTAAAATACTGTTAAACAAAACCTTCCAGATCTTTATAATTTTTCCCCTCCTAGCTTCCAAACCTCCACAGGAATACCATCTATTCCTGGGAACTTTCCTGTAAATTGGTTATACATCAGCATTTTTTTCTCATCTCCTGCTATCCTAACTGTTAGTAATTGAGCCTTTTCTACCTCTAGCCTGGGCATATTTAATTCTTCCATAAACATTTCCATTTGTATTGTTTTTTGATTTCCATATTTCTCTGTTTTATACAGACTTTCATAGAATTTTCCAAGTATTTCCAATACTTCTACAGGATCAATTGTTATCTTCCTTGTTATAGGCTCCCTAACCTTGGTCACAGCCCTTTTTATTTTCTGTTCGGTGAGTAATTATGCTAAAAGTTTTTGTGCTCTAGGGTTATTATCAAAAAACAGTTGCTTAACAGCAATCTTTTTAAACTCATGTATATTAGCGAGGTAATCCCTTATTTTCTGTTTAGCATTCTGCCGTTGTTCCTCCTCTTGTTCTGTGAGAGTCGCCCTATTCTGCAGTACTTTAACATTTGTCAGTCCCTCTTAGTAATTCTTGTTACTTCTTAACCATATCTCCCTTTCTTTTTTTTCCACCATATTTTTAAATTCCACTTATTTTATCCCACTCCCTAGCTATATTTTCAGAAAAAATTTCTGCCTTCTCTAATAGCTCCTGAGTAATTTCCATTGCCTATTCTTTAAATTCCTCTCTTTTCAACAAATAGGTGGGAAATTGCCAGTGTTTCATTTTTATTTCACTACACGTGTTTTTATTTTAATTATTGGCGCATGATCTGAAGTAGTTATTGGGTGCATATCAAGACCTTCAATTAAATGCACATGTTCCTGTGAAATGTATATTCTGTCTAGCCTAGCCCAGTTTTTGTATCTTGGAGAATAGTATGTAAATTCACTCCGAACTCTTAGTACTGAATTCACATTTTCCATGCCAAATATTTTCATAAATGTATTTAAAAATCTACCCTCCTTTGTTGTATTTTCCCATCTGGGCCCCGCAGACACATCTTCACGGTTGCAAATCAAATTCCAGTCCACACCTATAAGTAATATTCCTTGCTGAAAGCTGATTATTTCTCCCAGAATTTTCTTAAGCTCCATTATAGCAGTTTTCAGTGGAATATAAATACATGCTAGTGTAATCCTTCCAGTAGCCCCTTAATACTATAAATCTTCAATTACTGTCTTTTATATTTTCTTCTATTACTTTTGGAACTCCTTTTGCAATTAATATAAGTACTCCTGTTTTCCTTTGCCCCAGATATTCTGCTGAATAAACATCCTGAAAACCTTTCTTTATCAAATTCACATGTTCAGTTCTTTCCAAGTGTGTCTCCTGGAGTAAAACTACTTGCACTCTAGACTTTTTTTAATATAATTAATTTCTCTTTCCTTTTTGTTATTTATCTGTCAGACCATTAATATTTAAACACATTATAGAAAGAATCATGTTCTTGAGGGATTATTTTCCCCACCATTTATATGTAATAGATTTTTTGTTAAATGTATGGTTCCAGCTTGTGCATTCAACGCATGCACCATTTGGCAGGTTAATCTTTTATAAAATTGTTTCTTGTCATCTCCATTTGAGCTTATGTCACATCTTGCAGAATTTTTGTTTTATTGAAAACCCTCAAACAAAACTACACCCCATAAAACCTAATTACTTAATAATACACAAAAATATTCTAAAATGATAGCCACACCCACAGGCTAGAGACACCCAAAAAGAAAGGTCATGCATGCTATGACGCATGATGCAGCCTGTGCTTTTAGTAAATGCTGTCTGATTTTTGCCTTGTCTCTATAGCCCTGCCCAGCTAAGAAAACACTTGAGTGCTTTCAGTAAACATTTACTCCAAGCCATTTCTGTTTATCATATTGTCTTCTGGTGACATAGAAACCAGACACAAACAGCTAAGAATACCTCGTCTATCAGAAAAAAAAGCCTTATAATATTCAATATTCTTTTCCATTTACATGTTTAAATCCCAGGGTTAACCCAATCATTTGCCTATGCAAGCATTAGAAAAGGCACACTATTTTTCTTTTCCCATGCTCTCTCAACCAGACTCTCCTTTTCTCCTTTTTTTCTGACATTGCAGTACCTGCGTTTCTTAAAACTGAACAGGTAAAAAGAGAGAAGGGAAAAAAAAAAAACAAAAGCACCTGTTTATATTAATATATCCATTACATTAAAAAAGAACTGAAAAAGTTTTACTTCATAGCTTAAGAAAATCATGCAACATTTAAACATTACCATTAAGAGAAAAAAAGAAGAAATTTGTTTTGCTTACATTTAACTTTCTCCCTTCTCCTTCCCTCTCCAAAGTAGTTCTCCGAAGTTTAATGACATAATGTAGGGCTTATACTTTAGAATCCCCTACAGATTTAGCAAAGTCCACTAACATCCAATATTTCCAATTTCTCTTGCTTTTCTGTGTTTCACAAATATAATTATTGCTTTGTAACTCCACATTTGTTTGTTTACAGGTAATTGATTTTATTTTCCAAACATTAATAACATGAAGCAGGGTATAAGCTTTAAAGTTCCCCACAAGTTTAACAAAGTCCAAGGAAGTTCGTTTTGTCATATTTCACGAGTATAATTATTGCTCTATCATCCCAGTGTTGTCGGTTTCCAAGTTGCTAGCTTTAATCCTGTTCATCTCCATCTCTCAAATCCTGTCTCTGATTCATTTCCAGCATATTCCAGATTATTCTCGTTGATTCATACATTGACTTCCTTCTCTCAGGCAATTGAAACAGTGGAAAAGATTTCATGAGCTCATTTTCTCTCTAGTCCTAAGCACCAGGAAAGCACAAAGCATAACATCCTTCTGTTTCAGAGCTCACTCTTTGTTGGACAAACTTTTCTATTTCCTCCTTAGCGTCTACTTCATCAAAAATTATTTTTACCCCTCCAGGGGTACAGCTGTTTGAATCTTATGCCTGCTTTTTGACATTCCCTAATTAATGGAATATATTTACTCCTCTTCTGCCTGGTGTACGCTGAGTAATCACTCCACAAACACTCTACTATCTCCCACTTTTAGCACTTTATCTATCTCCCACTTTTAGCACTTTATCTTTCTGCCACAGTTTTGTCAAAATTAGCTCTCTTATAATTGATAAGACTGCATTTTTACTATTTAGGTCTAGGTTGTTTTTTAGTAACCAGATTTGGAATATACACACAATGTGCCCTTTCAGTTAACAATTTGTGTTGTGGAATACCAGTCCAGTTGCTTATTTTTGCTTTCATAAAATTAATACAGTCAGTTCCTTCCAGCTTCTCTGGTACAGCATAAAATCTCAGGTTTTCCGTACGTGCTCTCCTCTAATTCTGTAATTTTTTGAAACATCTCTTCTTGTGCAGTCTCATATTTAGCCAGCCTTTTCTTTATTCTAGCCTCCGAGTTTTGCAGTTCTGTCATCTTATCTGAATATCTGTTTAAAGCTTCTTCCATTTTTTCATTGTTTGAGTTCATGTACTCCTTCAGTGTTTGGTCTATTTTAACCAGGTCTGTGTGCAGCTGCTTTATACTCTCCTCTAGGTTACTGGAAGTCATGTCTGGAACTTGTAGTGCTTCTTGCTGAACCACTGCAGTACTCCTGTCGGCCTGTGCTTCTTTCTCACCTTTTGCAGCAGATTTTCGTCCAGATACTTTATATTTATTTTTTCCTGGCATCCAGGCAGTGCACTTATTATCCAGTTACTGACATTTACCCAGAAGTCTAGGTCCACTGGCCTTCTTTGCTAAGTTTCTGTTTTCAGACTGGGAGAGCCAGAATTAAGCTGTTACTCAATGTGCAGCCATATTGAAATCTCTGAATTAAGACCAACTCTTAATCCCACAAGCATTCTGGCGGATCTTGAGAATGTCAGCCACATTGCTTGCAAAACTGTGTTGCCTGCTTTCCAGAGAATAGGTTGCTTCTTTCATCTTGGCTAGTCCCTTTGGTGTAAGATTCAGGATCTCAGTTTGGTTGATGTGTACAAAAATTATGAAAATATTCATATGCAATTGAAAATGCTGATGACGCTAAGCATCATCCCTGTTGCAGACGTACCTTCTGCATTCAATTACTTTGTCGAGACCTTGGATCAACAGTTACAGTCGCTTGTAGATTATTGGGAAGATACCTACATTGGAAGACAACATTGAGCAAGTCTTACTTTCCTGATTTCTGAATGGAATCAGTGGGATTGGGTTCTGGCTAATCTTCCACACACCAACAATTCAGTTGAGGCTTGACACCACTCCTTTCAACAGATAATAGACTGTCACCACCCATCTGTATGCAAGTTAGTCAAACACTTTCAAGAAGAAGAAGACCATGTGGAGATTCTCATTCAGCGTTTTTGTGCAGGAGTAACACAACCTGAAACATCCAAGGCTAAATACGTGCAACTTAATAGGCATCTATGTAAAATAATCCCCATTTATGGAACTGTGCCATTGCAGAATTGCTTGTGAGTTGTTGCTCTTAACATTAGCCTAAGATAACCTGCACATATGGTTATAAATACTGCTTTAAACTCATTTTGCCTTCATGTTGTTTGTCACTTTTGTAATACTATGAATAAAAGGACTTGACCATGTTTTCTATTCGTATATTGTTTAGTAAAATATGTCCAGTAATAGTCTTTAGTGTAACTCACTATGTAAGCCTATAATTACGAATTTGATGAGTGAATGCATATTTACTCCCCATTTCTCAATATATCACACTTTTGTCCTGCGCGATTTTATTGCTACGCCACTTTGTCACCTCACCTCTGTTGACACTAATTTCTCTCTTGCGGTTGTGTCTGAGCACAAAAAAAATCTACAATAATTCCTTTTCGAATACTTTTGGCAACATAAATATACTTGATAAGTATCAAGAAAGGCAAGGCACAATATAGCGACCAAGGAACTCTTTATTCAAACCTAACAGTTTAGTGCTTTCGTCTTTGTCTAAGACTTCATCAGAACTGTTAAAAAACAAACTCACAGTCATTAAGTAGCCAAAATAAAATCATCACATGTTAAAATCAACCAATAAAAACACATACCCCATTGTGTTCAGTTAACAATAAATACACTGGCAACACCCTAAAAATTTCAAGCATTAAAATAATGATACCAACATTTTAGGTAGTACCTAAAAACAGACCATATTAAATCAAAAAATATCACGTACATTTTCACTGAAGAGCACATATATAAATGATTAATATCCACCCAGGTCACCCTTCAAGACTTCTGAGTTGATCTTTACTACATCACCTAAACCTTTATGTTTCTTTTTATTTAAAGTCATCACTGTCATCTCTAGAGACAAAGTTGTGCAAATTATTACTTCTTTTATGCAAATTTTGTTTTTTTGTAATTATTGTAATGCCATCTGCATATGTTTACAGAACTGGAATTCTTAACCCTTCAGGTGCTCAGTACCACGCCTCCTTCATTTTGTAATTTATTTCACATACCATCACATTCATAAGTAATGCAAAGAGTATACAACTCATTAGACATCCCTGTCTTACACCACTCTTCATATGTACCTCTTGGCTTAACCAGCCATTTGCAAGTATTTTTGTATTATTATTATTATTATAATACACCGACATACGTAATTTTCTTTCTCACCTAAGTTATATTCTTTCATTATTGCCCTTAAGATTTCATGCCCAATTGTGTTAAATGGCTTAAGATCTCCTGTCATGATTTTTACTTCTAACAAACTTGTAAAAAATAACTGCAAAAAATGCTGAAAAATGACCACAGATGGCAAAACAAATCCATGGAACAAAATAAAATCCACAGAGACAAGTTTTAATTCATAAAATAAGTAGTGTAAGCGTTTTCGTCTTGCTTCTATGAGCAAGACTTCATCAGACAAACTGAACTAATGCAAAATGCAGCTATTTAAAATGTCACATGCTGAATATCAGTTAGCTTCTAAAAGCAAAAGTTACAAATATTTAAAAACATTTCAATATAAAAACAAATACCAAATGAATAAGCATGAACAAAACTGACCAAAAATGAACATGCACACTAAGGATGACCTGATTTTTAAAAGGGTCTATATTAGATCACCAAACGCTTAAAAAAGCGAACAGTGATTGATCGAACTTATGTAAGTGAAAGCTTAAAATATCGAAGCAACAGAAACCCAAATTTTTTCCTAGGGAAAGAATTTGGTTGTCCGTTTCTGTTGCTTCGGTATTTTCAGTGCTGTGGTGGAAAGTTACGGGTCGGGTTCAGGTAAGTGTGAGATTGTGTGGATGTGAGTGTTAGGGCGGGTTAGGTGAGTTAGGGTTAGGGCATGGGTTAGGTATGTGTGCGATTGTGTGGACGTGAGGGTTAGGGCGGGTTAGGTGAGTTAAGGTTAGGGAGCTGGTGAGGTGAGTGTGTGATAGTAACGGACCTTAGGTTTAGGGTTTGGATTAAGGTAAGTGGATAGTTAGTGGTGTGTGTATAGTTTAGTGTAGGGTTAGGTGTCAGATTTTAGATGCATGTGTGTGGATTGCTGTTTGTTTGGTGTGCTTGTGTTGTGTGTATGTGTTTTGGAACAGCGATTTTTTTTTTTTTTTTTTTTTTTTTTTTTCCTAGAAGACTGATCGTAGATTCAAGGACAGGGTTTATGAACACATTTACAGCATCAGAAAGTTAAAATTGGAGAAAGCACTGGCTAAGCATGTGCACAAACATCCTCAGCACAGTTTCAAATTTAGGGTGATTGACCAAATTAAACAAGATCCCAGGGGAGGACCCCTCACCCTTAAGCTAGACTGTGGGAATTATTATGGCAAATAAAATTGAATGCCTACAATTCTCCAGGGCTAAATGATGTATGTTCCTTGTCTTGTGTTTTAAAATTGATGAGTCTGCAGAGGTAATGGATTATTTCTTCTGTACATTTGTTGTTTGTATGCATCATTGGACCTTAGTAGAATTACTTTTGTGATTTTTTTATACTCTTTGTATTTTTTGTATTATATTAGTTAACTGATAGGCTGGGTAATAGTGGATACACAATTTTACTAATGGGTAGTTCTTTTAAATGAATTGCTCATTTTCAACATCAAGTAATTATTTAGCACAGTTTTTAAAACAAAGTTTTTTATAATATTTTTTTTTAAATCGGGTCATTCTTAGTGTGCATGTGCATTCTTGGTCAGTTTTATTCATGCTTGCTTATTTATTCATTCTTATTCATTTAGTATTTGTATTTATATTGAAATGTTTTTAAATATTTGTAACTTTTGCTTTTAGAAGCTAACTGGTATTCAGCATGTGACACTTAGAACTAATGCAAAATACAGCTATTTAGTTTGTCTAATTAAGTCTTGCTCATAGAAGCAAGACGAAAGCACTTACACTACTGGTTTTATGAATTAAATATTGTCTCTGTGGATTTTATTTTGTTCCTTGGATTTGTCTTGCCACCTGTGGTCGTTTTTTCAGCATGATTTTTACTTCTTTTTTTTCTGTGCATATCATCATCCACAATTTCTTTAACTATCCTTAATAATTCTTGACAACCCTTCCCCTTATAATATATATACTATCTTCCATAATATTTTTCATTTTAGTTTCAAAACTTTTTGTATTATTTTTTATAAAATATTATAATCATTATTATTATTCAATACTATTGGTCTCCATTTTTTTAATTTGTGTTCTGTCTTCCTTCTTCTATATGAATTTAAGCATTCTACTACATAATTATTTATACATAAAAACTGTCATTTAACCATTCATTCAAAAATCATTAAAACTTTTTTTTGCCAGTCCCTTAAATTTTTATACATTTCCTAACCTATTCCATCTGGTCCTACAGCTGAATCTATATTTACTTGTCCTAATACTTTATCTAGGTTATTTTAATAAATCTCCCTTTTTATTCTCCTTTTCTGTTGATTTTTTTTTTACTTGCCATGTTTTTTTTCACTACCTTCTTTATTCTTTAAACATTTCTTGTACATATTGTTCTACACTATTCATAATCTTCTCCTGGGTTCTTTCTATTTCTCCTTTTAATTTTTTATTTCTCCCATTACACTACCATCTTCCTTTACTGTTCTGCTTAAGTAATTTGATACATCATCTCTTTTTCCTTGTAAAAATATCTTTCTTTGCTTCTTGTATTGTTTTTTTCTTTCATACAATTATTTTTTCTTTCTATCATTATGTTCTGAATCTTCCAATGCTTCATTTATGTTTTTGTAGTTTTGTTTCTCTGCTTTTCTCACATCATATTGCCACTGTAAAAAACATTTTTATATTTTTCCTTAAATATTATCCACCATTCAGACCAATTTTTTTATCAAATGTTCTCGTAGTAATATGATCTTTCCATGACTGTATTACTAATCTTTTTACTTCATTCGATGCTTTCTGATTTATCCTTTTATATTCCTTTGCCTGATTTTATATATTCCTTGTTTTCCTTTATATCTAGTCACATTGCAAGATGATCAGAAAATCCTGTTTCATCTACCTCTCCTTCTCCTATAACTAAATATTCTGATACCATAAAATAATCTATTTCAGTTCTATACATACCCCTTTTGTAGATCCATGAATTTTTGTCCCAAAGTTTTAACTTGTCACATCTTATAATGTCTAATATTTCTCTTATATCATTGACTTTCTTTTTACGCTTGCCTTTTAAATCACAATTAGTCTCCTGTTGTAATAGTATTCATATTTATTATTACATAGTCTAAAATCTGAAGAAATAAGCATTCCCTTTCTTTACAGTTAGTATAAGCATATAATGCTACAATTCTTTATACTTGTTCTTTCCATTTTAAATCTGCAATGGCTGATCTTCACATTTTTGCTAAAGTTACACCTAATATCTTTACTGTATTTCTACCGAATATGGCTATTCCAGAACATCTCTCATTTCCCAGATTGCAGATTGTCTTTCCTCCCCATAGTTTCTCTTTGTAATCTTTCTTCAATTGTTAAACATTTTGTGTCTTCTAATATAATTACATCTACATCACATGTATTACACCACTCCAAAATTCCAATTCTTCATACCATATTCTTAATACTATTCAGATTTATAGAAATGACTCTAAATGTTTAATTTTCCCTTAAATTCATGGTTTCATAAGTTCATAGCTAATTACTAGGATAGTGTTCTTAATAGGCCATTCTAAGCCTTTCCAGTTTTCTTCCACAAGGTGATAATAAAACATTGTACCTGGTAACTGTGAGTCAAATGGCTTAACCATTATACCAGACCCCAATCATTAGCCATGTATTTTAATTGTAATCTCTTTCTTTTCTTTTTCTTTTTGTACTTATCCCTTTAAATTTCCTCTTTCTCCCTTTTTCCAACAGAATTCTTTTCTCTCCATTTACTACCTCCCAATGTATGTCTTCTTCATCACTTATTTCAGAACCTTCTTCTATGTCATCTTTATTTTTTTCCTCGTCTAATTTTTCTTCTATTTCTACTGCTACTTACATTTCTTCTCTGTGTATTTTCTTCTCTTTCTTTTTCTTTACTCTTATTTTCATTATTGTAATCCATCCATTAAATGTCCAATTTTTTTACACTTATAAAATATCAGTATGCATTTTTTTGCAACATGTCCCATTTCCCCACAAATGTAGTATTTCCTTTTGTCACAGTTACTTAATCAAATATTCTTTTTTTCCCACAAAAAAATGAAAAAAAAGTTTTGGGCTGCCCCCAGTATTTTACAACACCCCATTCCCTTCCACATTTATCAAGCTTGGTATATGTGTAATTATTTTCTCTTTCTATTTTTAGTCCAATATCACAATCCCAACCACAAATCCACAAAACCCTTCTGTCATAAATGTTTTTAGTGTCCAAAACTTTTTTTAAGTAAAACTTTCAAATGTCCTTTCAAAGTCTCTCTTTCTACCACTGTTCGAAACTGTACATGCGTTTTCTTCTTGCCTTTATCACATAAAGATTACATGGGTTACAGTCTTTCTTTTTTCATATTCTCCAGGAAAGTTTTCCACTGAAAAAGCAGTCTCAAATATGCTAGAAAGTCTCTCTGTTAATAAAGGCTTTTACCTCATGTGCTTTTATACCCAAAGGTGCTATTAAATTGTCCTATACTTCATACCTGTCCATTTCCTTGTCTTCTTTACTTTAAATTGAATCCTTACAACGTACTTCTGTTTTTCATCTTCTGACTTCTTTTCTGCTACTCAGTATTGACCTTCTTTTGCTTCTCTGCTATGTTTTCTTTTCCATTTCACCACTATTCTTCAGGATTGTCCCTGATTTCTCCTTTTGTATTTTCTCCATAATGTGCCCCAGGAAACATCTCCTTCATTTTCTGGCTCACTGTGCACCACCGTTTCTTAAAGTAAATCATCCTGCAACCCTCCCAACTGGAGGGTTGTGATTGTACATCCTTCATTTCCTGACTCATCTCCATCAAACAAGTTTCTTTAAAACATTTCCTCAGAATTTTGCACACATTCTTTGGTCTCGATATTTGCTTTTTCCTTCATTTTTTTCATCACCCCATCATCTCCTTGTCTCTTCATCTGCCTCCCTGTTTCTCCAGGTCACCTTAGTACCTGGAACGGAAACAGAAAGTGCTCCTTCAGAGTGGGTCCCACTCATAACAGTGATAAGTGGGGAAGTTCCCCTGTGTCTGGCCAAATTTTATTTTATTTTTTTATTTTGCTTTTTGTTTAGCAGGTTTGTCCACTGGATTTAGTCAAAACCCCTTTTTCAGCAGAGGCCTAGGGAGAAAAACTCCAAAACATAAGAAACATTTTTAAACAGATATTCAGTAATATACATGAAAAGATAGTAATTTATATACATTAACAAGTACATAGTCATTTTCTAATTAGTTTATGTTCATATAAAAAAGACAACTATTACACTAAACGATACAAGTGCATTAGTAGATATTGAAAACTGAGCATTTGAAGAGGTGTATTAACAGGTTTGTCAAATTGTTAATAGATCATGTAAGTAGTGCTGAGAAATTCAAAGAAATTGTGGTGAGGGAAAGAACTAGGTAGGGCAGAAAATGTTAATATTGTAATTAAAAGGTGCTGTATAGAGCAGGTTCATAGATAATTAGGTATATGGTTATTATGAGGCTTATATTAGAAGTATACAGGTGGGGGGTGAGCAGAATCACAAAACTGTTTTTTGTGGCTGGGTGATGATAGTAAAACTATTCAGGTATTGGTAAAGACTGTGGGGGGGGGGGGGATTCTGAAAAAAGCAAAATATTTGACGATACGGCAAGCTAAAGATAGTAGTGGCATTTATCATGGAGATTTACAAGAGCAGATCCACTGATTTGATAGGTGAAGTTTAAGTTGTGTTTTAAATTACTTTTCATTCTGAATGGATATCAGTGTTAATGGGATGTATCTCTGCTGAAAAGAGGCCATTTGCCTAGTGGAACTTTCCCAGTTAAAGTGTTAAAAAACACTGTACGTTACACCCTAAAATTCCCGATTTCATAAACAAAAACTCCCTGGAACAAATTTTCAGGGAACCTACTAGGAGACAAAATATTATCGACCTGGTTCTTACCAACATAGCATCGATATCAACTATCATTCCTGTACTCCCTTCTCCAGTTAATCCTTTCATAAACTGGTTATGTTTTCCTTCAAAATCTCCAAACAATTAGATGCAAACATCATGAATTTCATAGACTTCAAATGTACAAACATTCTACATTTCTACAGTGAAGTCTAAAAATTCATGTTTAACTGTATTATTCAAGATACAGAAAGTAGTTACAAAACCTCTTAGTGTACCTAGATAAATGCATTGACCTGGCAGTCCCTATGAGATCCAAAGAAAATGGGAAGTTAAAAGTAAACCAGCCTGGTGGTCCACAACTATAAATAAGAATGCAGTAAAAGAAAAACAAGTTTCTTAAACTGTGTAGCAAAACAAAAAAAAAAAAGCTTTAAATCAAGTTAAACATTAAAAAGTTACTGAAGAAATTAAAAAACAAAAGCATCTCATTAATTTGAACATGTTGAACATGAATGTGGACTAGCATCCGATACTAAAGACAATTACAAATCATCCTTCTTAATTACATTAAGAAACTAAGGAATAACACCCAACATTGCTCAGAGTGTATCCAAAATGGCACTGCCTACTTGGATCCAGTAGGGAGAGCCAACATGCTAGCAAATAAATTTAGTGCAAATTTCACCCCTAAGCAACTATGAAAAATCCACATATCCCAGAGAATCTCAAATCCCACATCATAACCAAACAACACTTGCTAAAGGTACTTTCCAAAGTTAAAAATAAATTCTCTACAGGGCCTGATAATACACCTGGTTGCCTTATAAACAGTAGAAAACATGCCCTAGTGGACCTGCTCTTATAGCTATTCAACCTGACCTTAGCCACTAGTTTTGTCCCTGAAGTATGGCACACAGCTGTTGTGATGCCAGTTCACAGAGGTGGACTCACTGCTGACCCCAGAAGGTACAGCCCCATTAGCCTGACTTATCTAATCCCCAAAAGCCATGGAATGCACCATAAGTGGCCTAATTAATAATGATATCAGAAATTGTATAAGGCCTGATCCTCATCACTTCAGGTTTGTTAAGGGTAGATCCTATCTAATGAATCTGGTTGACTTCTTTGAGAGAGTAACACAAGTCATGGACAGTGGACATGCTGTGCATACAGCATACCTCAACCTGGCTAAGGGTTTTGACACTGTATCACATTTTGTTGTAATAAAGTATGGATGATTTCCAAATTGGCCCTTGCATAGTTAGGTGGATAGCAAATTAGATCTATACAATGTAGTAAGAGGACAGGTGCATAATCAGTAAACTTGAAGGCGACCAGTGATGTTCAGAGGTGAGTACGAGGCTAGCTACTGTTGTGGGCCATTTTAAGCCTGGTCAGTTTTCCTTTCATAGTTGAGAATTAAATCTTGTACTTTGTGTCTGTGAGGTAAACACCTTAACCATTATACCAAATCTGAAACCCGAGATTTTTTTTTTATCATGAAGGGCAAAGCCCTCACATTCTCTGTAAAGTGAGGGAGTTGTGCCCCCTATACCTCTATCTTTAATTCATGGGTCCATAGGTGATTAGTAGGCTAATGACCACATGGGGTCTTTTTAAGCCTAGCCATGCTTCCCAAGAATCAAACCCTGTACCTTGTATCTATGAGGTAAGCACCTTAACCATTACACCAACCACTGACCAGCAGCCATGTTTCTCAGGGCTGTATGCTGAGACCACTATTATTTGGCATCTGTTTTGTAGATTTCCAAATTGCAAGTGGGGAACTTTGGCTAACAAAGTCTGCATACAACTGCAAACTTGGTGTCATCCTCAAGACCCTCTCTGAGATGCAGAAGCTCCAACTGGAACTTGCCCATGTCAACAACTGATGCTTAAAAAATGGTTAAAACTTAATGTTAGAAAGTACAGTATTGCCACATTTGGTAAACTATACCTTCATCCATATTATGGTTTAAACTGCACCGTGCTTCAAAATGGAAGTGGTGAGAGACCTTGCATCATGGGTAGATAATTTCCTTGCCTTTGACCATAACATAGCAACATCTTTTTACCTGGTACAGCTGTTTGCAAAAGGTATTTCATCTAGAGCCAAGGAAGTTCTTTTCCCTATATGTTCTGCATGTCAAGCATCTGGGACCCCATAAGTTCTAAACTTAAAGTATTGCAGGCTTAAATGACAAGACCTGTTGGGAGAGAGTTGAGAGACTCCTCAGGGGTGATCTGTGCCGTACCTTTCAATCCATTAGGGGATCCAGTGTATCAAGACAGCTTTTATCTCCACAAATCAAACAGTCCCAATAACACTAGAACTAGGAATCTAAACCTACTTTAGCAAATACAGATTTGTCAGGCATCACTAACCCCTTCCCTGCTTCTCTGGAACAAACTTCCACTCCAGATTAATCAGTGCAACACACTATTTCCTTCAGAAAGGAGATAGTCAGCTTGATGGGTGTACACAATTTCACTGCTGATATAACATGCCTGCTGCTCCTTGAAAAAGGTGGTAAGGGCTAAGGCGGTACTGGCAAAGTGTAAATGGCCATAAGGCCTACTTGCCTTGTATTTGCTGTAATTCTAGTTAAACGGGTAGTATAATGAAAACTCCGAAGAGCTTAAAGGGAATTGGTTGAATTCACTAAACATTAGAGCTTCCCAAAACAATCTCGAGTGTAGGTTCCATTTGTACACTGTTTGACAAATAAAAGGACAAATCATGGAGAATTTGAGAGAGAGTCTCAGAACCAGCAGTATCTCCTGAGTGGCAACAGAGAGAACATAGGCTGAACAGTATGGCACATGCAGAGCTTTCAAAATTACTCATTTTTATCCATAATTAAGTTGTATTACTCTCAGAAGTGATAAATTCACATCATCGTCATCATCATCATCTTTTGGTTGTTCCCGTTAGGGGTCGCCACAGCGGTTCATCTGTTTCCATTTCTTCCTGTCCTCTGCATCTTGCTCTGTCACACCAACCACATGCATGTCCTCTCTCACCACATCCATAAACCTTATCTTAGGCCTTCCTCTTTTCCTGTTACCTGGTTGTTTCATCCTTAGCATCTTTTTCCCAATATACTCAGCATCCCTCCTCAGCACATGTCCAAACCAATGTAATCTTGCCTCTCTGGCTTTGTCTCCAAACCTTCCAACTTGGGCTGACCCTCTAATATACTTATTCGTAATCCTATCCACCCTCGTCACACCCAGTGCAAATCTTAACATCTTTAACTCTGCCACAACCAGCTCTAACTCCTGCCTTTTTGTTAGTGCCACCGTCTCCAACCCATATAAAATAGCTGGTCTCACTACCCTCTTGTAGACCTTCCCTTTCACTCTTACTGGTACTCGTCTATCACAAATCACTCCTGACCCTCTTCTCCACCCACACAATCCTGCCTGTACTCTCTTCCACACTCACCATTACTCTGAACTATTGATCCCAAGTATTTAAACTCATCCACCTTCGCCACCTCTAATCCTTGCATCCTCAGCATTGCTCTATCCTCCCTCTCATTCACACACACATATTCTTTCTTAGTCCTGCTGACCTTCATTCCTCTTCTCTCTATCACATGAGTTCTGAAAATGCAGTCAGCAGTAAGTCGATTATAGCTCTAAAAGTGTGGAAATTAAGAAATTAACTTTTACTGACTTTTTAACAGTTTGGGTAAAATTCAGTTACTGGGTAAGTAATTATGTTGCCTGGATGCCTACAAAGAAGAAATATGGAGAAAGTAAGAGAAACTCAACCAATTAAAAAATAAGTAAAAGCTCTTTCTGGGATGAATCTTGCAGCTGTTCAGCAAAAAGCAATTTAAATGTCAGTTTTAGTACAGAGTATTGCTTCTAGAAGTTTTAGAATATAAAATAAATTGGATACACTGAGAGAAGCTTAACTTTAGTGAAACATGAGGAATATGTAAAGTCAAATGACTGTAAAAAATAGAATAAACTTTTAAGTAGCTATACAGATAAAACTGCAGAAGTTAGAGGTCAATTGAAGGAAAGACTGGCTAAACATGAGTCTTCGCAAGAATAGCTTTTTTTGAAAATAGAATTAGAAGATAAGAGCATGCACAGAAAACCTGAGATGTTTTGATATACCAGAGAAATTGGAAAGATTAAATTACATCAGTTTTGTGAAAGTACAAACAAGCAACTGGACTGGTTTTCCACATCAGGATTTGTTAAATGATAGGGCACATTGTGTATATGCTCCGAATCTGGCCATGAGAGAGCAGCCAAGACTTATGTTAGTAAAGATGCAATCATACCATCAGAAAGAGGTGCTTTAAACAAAACTCTGGCAGAATGGAAATTTATTAAAAATTGGAAATAGCAGAGTGTTTGTGGAAAGTGATTATTCCCTGTACTTCAGGCAGAAGAAAGCATATTTACCCTGGTATTCAGGGGATGTTGAGAGGCAGGCGTGAAATTCAAGTTGCTATATCTACCTGTCTTCAGAATGCTTTTTTTCTGAGAGGATCTAAGACACCTTTGGATGCAGATCAGGCTAAGGAGGAAATAAAAAAAAAAGTTTAGCTGGCAAAGAATGAGTCATCAAGCTGAAGGGGGATCTGCTTTTCATTGTCCTGACAGTAACAAAGCTCATAGATACATTTGCAAGTGAAACCTTTTCCATAGAGTGACAGAAAAAATCCAAGAGTTGACTAACTAGAAGGGCCGTGAGTATCTTGGGCTTAAACCAGATATTGGTGTTGGGAAATCAAGATGATCAGGAAGAAGGCCAGCAGCAATGTGAATCAATGAGAACTGTGGTTCTGCATGAAGAAGTGGCTGAAAAAGAATGGTTTGTTGAGTGTGTTAAATTGGTGGGTGAGCCATAAAATATGAACCCCTTTTTAGGTCATTAATGTTTACAAGGGCATTGAGTGAACTGAAGAGGTGACAGTAAGTAAAGTAGTTCTGATTAATATTTGCATAACAATTCAAGATGTAAATTGCATGTTGTATTATAAAGAAGTTCTGTAAGGTATGCAGCCATGATTATTGTGAAGTGGGATAATTTTTATCATTTACTACTGTGCATGCTTGTGATATAAAGTAAGAAACTTTTTTTTTTCTTTTTTACTTGTGGTATAGCCAAGCTTTACACTTTAAACAAGGTAAGGTAAAGCTAATATAATGTGATCTTGGGCTGCTGAAGGGAATGTAATAGAACACTGATATTATTATATATGGAATTAGAATGTAGTAATCGCCCCTGTTGTGTCGAGAGGGATGTCATTAAATTAAGCTATAGACACATTTTAAGCAAATAGACTTGACATGAAAAAAGAAATGAGAAAATTATGAAAAATGTAAAATTGCAGTGTTTTATTGCATTTGCAGAGTTGCTAGCCACTTTTTCCACTGGCACATTTTTTTAGTGTGGGATAGGAAGCATGGAAGAGCAAGCAATTAATCATGATAGGCCTGAACAGTGTTTTCTGAGTGAAATCTGCAAGAGTTCCTTTTTTTGCATTTGCTGTTCTTTTTTTTCCATTTGCAAGTGCATTTAGTTGTAGTCAAGTCAATTCACAGTCAAAGTAGCCTTTGTCATTCATACCTACTCAACAGTGTAAGCTGAATAAAATTTCGTTACTTTGGTCTCAAATTGCAGACAAGCTCATACAAATATAGGAAAACAACGTTGACTATTTAACAATACAGTAACAGTAGACAGTTGCTATGACATATGTTATTTCCTCATTAGCAGCACTCCATCAATATTGCACATGTAGATATTGCACAGAATATGAGATTTAATTATTCTATTTGAACGCAATGTTATCTTTCCTCCTGATTATTGCACAGCAGTAAGGGAAGAACCATCCTAGCTATTTCACCACTTAGAGCAATTTGCATTAAGTATTGCACAGAGAAGTTTTTCCTTCAGCTATGTAACTGATTGATCTGATGTCCTGTTATTGCATATGCTATTAGAGTTCAACAGTGATGGCTTGTGGAAAGAAGCTCCTACTAAATCTGGATGACTTGCAGTGCATGCTGCAATAACGCTTACTTGAACACAAGCAGGAGAACACTGCATGTGCAGGGTGAGAGTGAGGTCATAGACTATCTTTTTGGCTCTGCCTAGATACTGAGCCACACGCAGGTCCTGTAAAGATGGGAGTAAGGAACCTATAATCATCTCCGCTACCCTCACCACCCTTTGGAGAGCCTTGCGGTCTAAAGCCTTGCAGTTTCCATACCAAACTATGAGATTACTTGTCGAGGTGTTTTCGCTGGTACCCCTGTAAAAGGCTTTGAGGACGGAAGGAAGGAGATTTGCTTTCCTCAGCCTTTGTAGGACGTGTTATGCCTTCTTGACAATGTAGTTAGTGTTTGTCAACCATGAAAAGTCCTCGGAGATGTACAGTCCCAGGAATTTGGTGCTGTTCACTCTCTCCACTGTTTCCCCCCCCTTTAATTGATGATATGCTTCCCGATTCCTTCTGAAGTCCATTATTAACTCTTTGATCTTATTTATGTTCAGAGCCAGGCAATTTATGTCACACCGGTCGATCAGATGGTTCACCTCTTATCTGTAAACTGTTTCGTCACCATTGCTGATAAGACCTGCAACTATGGTATCATCTGCAGACTTGATGATCTGGTTCGGTCTGTGCTTGACGATACAGTCCTGCATCAGCATGGTGAACAGCAGCAGGCTCAGGACACATCCTTGAGGGACTCCTGTGCTCAGTGTTATGCTCTTTGAGTTGTTTTTACCCATGCATACTTTTTGGTGTTGTCAATGTGAAAGCCCAGTATCCAGTTATATAAGGGAGTGCTGACATCCAGCTGGACCAGCTTCTCTATCAGATATTGTGGAATGACCGTATTGAAGGCAGACCTGAAATCAGTGAATATCCGTACATAACAGTTCTCATTTTCTAGTTGTACCATGGATTCATGAAGTGCTAATGAGATGGCATCTGTTGTGGAGCTATTGGATCAATAAGCAAATTGGAACAGATGCAGTGTTGCAGGTAGGCTTGAAGATAGTTAGTCCGTGATCAACCTCTTAAAGCACTTCATTACTGTGGAGAGGAAAGCAACTGGATGGTAGTCATTTAGGCTTCTTGCTGAGACTTCTTGGGTAGCGGTATGATTATTGGATTCTTGAGGCACTTGGGTACTATGGCCTGGCACAGAGATGTATTGATTATATCTGTGAGTATGGTTGACAGTTAAGCAGCACAGTCTGTGAGTACCCACCTCTGAATGTTGTCAGGAGCAGCTGCTTTTCTAGGATTTACTCAGCTTAGGGTCCTCTGAACACCCACTGGGTTGAGGCAGATCACTTCATCACCTTGTTTGATGGGGAGTTTGTTGCCACAGTATTGTTTCCTTCATCAAACCCGCTGAAGTAGTTGTTAAGCTCATTTAGGAATTCATGTTGTCATCACATTGAGAGGAAATAGATCTGTAGTCTGTTACAGCTTGTATCCCTTGCCACAGATGCCTGGAGTCCCTCAGGTCCAAGAAGCGACCTTGAATTTTCTGACAATAGGCACGCTTTGCCTCCTTTATTCCTCTGTTAAGTTTCACTCTGGCATTCATGAGGGTGTCCTTGTCCTTTGATTTGAATACAGTATTCTCTGCTTTTAGGAATTCATATACCCCACTCGTCAGCCAGGGTTTTTGATTTGCCCATTTGGTGATGCTCTTGGTGACTGTTGCATCATCCACAACTTTGATATAGGCCATCACAGACTCTATATACTCCTCTAATTCGATGCAGTGATTCACTGTAGCCACTCCTTAAACACATTCCAGTTCATGCTTTTGAAGCAATCCTGTAGTACCAAGACTGTTAACTCTTGCCATACCTTTGCTTGTTTCTTTGATGGTTTACTTCTGTTTAATAGTGGCCTCTATGCTGGAACTAGCATAATGTTAAGATGGCCTGAGTTACCCAAATGCGGATGAGGTACTGCTTATAAGCTAGTTTTACATTGGTGAAGACCTTGTTCAGTATGTTCTGCCCCTTGTTGTGAAGTTCATGTGCTGGTGGTAGTGAGGTAGTACAGCTTTCAGGTTGGCTTGATTCAAGTCACCTGCTATTATGTAAGCAAACTCCAGATTCTTGTTGTTGCATATCACTTATGGACTGGTAACGTATGACCTTTGCCTCATTGGTATTGGCATAGAGAGGGATGTAAAGAGCTGTGATGCTCACACCACTAAATTCCCTTGGCAAGTCAAAGGGTCTACATTTTAACAACATTTGCTCAATGTTCTGAGAGTTCTTCCAGTTGGTTTAGACTTTGATTTCCATTTTCTAGTAATTACTTTTTTGGCAGCCATCTTGATTAGACTCAGCAATGCCTTACTATGTCTAAGCAATTCCAATTCTTTATCATAGCTCAGAAAAATCATTTCCCTAGTCACACCAATTTGCTCACCCATTATCTCTGATTGAGTAGTCTGCAGGCAGTCTTTAAAGTTTGCCAACTCATTACAGTCCCAGAAAATATGTTCCTAGTTACCTCTTTCTTTTCCATTATACCTATCTATGTAAACACTTCCAAGCAAAAATCTTAAATCTTCTAAATTTTGTTGCATATATGGGAGACATATGTATCTCCCCCCATTTTCCTTTGTGAATTGCTTGTCCAGTCTCTCTTCCCAATCCTTTCTAACCTCCTCTGATTGATTCTTATAGTTATCATGCAATATTTTATATGATGTACTAATTATAACTTTTGCAATTGCAGCTTCTGTTCTAGATTCTACTAAAAACTATTTCATTTAGGAACCCCCTATTTATTTTTCTTTGCCTATACTCTGATATCAATCCTTGATAAGGAAGGCAATCTCAAACCTGCAATCTAAATAAACTCTTGGCATCTTCCCATTCTGTTACCTCTCCCCTCTCTAGTTATTTGTTCCCAATACATTGGTTCCTTTGCCATTTTTCTCCAACAAATTCCAGCCCGTCTTGCCTATGTTCTGTATCCCTAATTACAGTCATCCCTATTGGCAGAAACTCCTTCCTCCAATCCTGTGTTGGCTTAGTTCTTGGAATACCTTCTGCTGCTTTATGAATGTAATATTCTGTATGATTTTTGTTATTCTTCTTACAGGTCTGCATTGAAAATCCCAGTCTCTCCTTGTTTCTTGAGCTTTCTCCTGTTTCATCATTATCCCTTCCACTTTGAATTATAGGTTTCTGCATGTGCTATGTATAAGAGCCTTAACTGTGTAGCTCTGAAATACCCCTTAAATCGAGTAATCCCAATCTGCCTTGTTCTATTAGTAGAATCGGCTTATCCCACTTGACTCATTCTGCCCCCCAGATAAAATCCTTCAGCTCTTTATTAATTGACATCCACAACTTCTCCTCTGGTTGATAAAAAATGCCTGACAAAAGTAAAGGGACTAAAAACATTTAACTGCTTGTATCTTACTGTCCATATCCATATAACAGAGTTTCCAATTTCTCAATTTTTTTATTATCTTTTGTTTAGTCTCTTCCCACATATCCTTAGCTGCCACACCAGAATTATTGATGGACTGCGGTGGTGGTGCTGCGGTAGTGTTGTCGCCTCACAGTAAGATGTCCTGTTCGATTCTCAGCTAGAGTGTCTTCTGTGTGGAGACATGCGTGAATGGGCGTACCTTTGTTGAAGGTTGTGCATCAGGGCTGGCAACTCGGCACGTAAAAATCTACTGCCAATCATTAGCAGACTGGAGTTCCGCTGTGGCGACCCCTAACAGGGAAAAAGCCAAAAGACACAACAACAACTCCTAAATACTTCATTTTATCATGTCCCCATAAATATGGATATTGCTGAACCAATTCATGTGACGATACATAATTTGCCACTATTACCTTTGTCTTAGCTTCATTAATTTTGTATCCCAAAAAGATTTGCAACTGTCTCAAAATGTTCCTAAACACTGTAATGTCCTTTTCTGGTTTTATTAGGTATAAGATAGTATCATCTGCAAACAGAACCAGCTTTTCTTGAATGCCATACCAGTTATATCCTTGAATTTCTGAATCCCTTATTTTCTGTGCCAGTGATTCTAAATGTAATGCAAATAACAAAGAGGAAAGAAGACACCCCTACCTGGTTCCTCTGCTCAAGAAAAAATGATCAGAGAGGAACCTACCCACTTTAATTTTCACCTCTGATGCCTCGTATGTCCTCCTAATCAACATTATAATTTTATCAGGGAATGCAAATGCTTTCATTGCCCTGCTCATAAAGTTTCAGCTTACTCTGTCAAATGCTTTCTCTGCATCAGGATGCACCAATAGCAGTTGGGTTTTCTTGCATTCTGATTCCCTTTGGCTCATCAGTGTTCAGTTAATGTTGTCAAATATTTGGCTCCCCTCCACAAAACCACACTGATCCATATCCATTACTTTTGCCATTATTTTAGCCATTAGAGACATAAACACTTTATAATCATGGTTTGATATTGAAGTGGAGCTGTATGAAACTGGATCTGATGGACCTTTACCCTCTTTAGGATTACAGCTACCACTGCTTTTTTCCAGGATGTTGGTACTTCCCCTTCTGTTAAAATACTGTTGAACAAAACTTTCCAATCTTTATCAGTTTTTTCCCTCCTAGCTTCCAAACTTCCACAGAGGTACCATATATTCCTGGGGGGCATTCCTGTAAATTGGTTGCAAATCACCATTTTTATCTCATCTCCTATTCTAACTGCTAGTAATTGAGCCTCATCTGCCTCTAACCTTGGCATGTTTAATTCTTCCATAAACGTTTCCATTTGTACCTTTAATTGATTTCCGTATTTCTCTGCTTTATACAGACTTTCATAGAATTTATGAAGCATTTCTAATACTTATACAAGATCTGTTGTTGTCTAACTTGTTATAAGCTCCCTAAGCTTGGCAATACCCCTTTCTCCTTTCTGTTGCCTGAGTCTGTGTGCTAAAAGTTTTTGTGCTCTACAGTTGTTATCAAAAAACAGTTGCTTAACAGCAGTCTTTCTAAACTCATTCATGTTATTGAGGTAATCCCTGAGTTTCTTTTTGACATTCTGCATTTGCTCCACTTCTTGTTTAGTGAGATTACCCCTATTCTGCAATACTTCAACATTTGTTTGCTCCTCTAGATAATTATTACTTCTTAATCATATCTCCCTTTCTTTTATTTCTACCCTATTTTAAACTCTACTTTAATTTTATCCCACTCCCTAGCTATATTTCCAGAAGAAATTTCTGTCTTCTCTTAACAGCTCCTGAATAATTTCCACTACCTATTCCTGGAATTCCTCTCTTTTCAACAGATAGGTGGGAAAGTGTCAGTGTCTCATTTTTATTTCATTACTCTGTGTTTTTATTTTAGTTATTATTAGCACTTGATGTGAAATAATCATTGAGTACATATCAGGACTTTCAGTTAAATGCACATGTTCCTGTGAAATGTAAATTCTGTCTGGCCTAGCCCACTTTTTATGTCTTGGGGAATATGTAAATTCACTCCAAACTCTTAGTACTGAATTCACATCTTCCATGCCAAATATTTTTATACATCTCTTCAAAATTCTACCCTTCTTTGTTATATTTTCTCTTTTGGACCCCCCCCCCCCCAGACACATCTTGACTGTTGCAAATCAAATTCCAGTTCCCACCTGTAAGTAATATCCTTACTGAAAGATGATTATTTCTTCAATATTTTCTTAAGCTCCATTATAGCAGTTTTAAGTGGAATATAAATACGTGCCAGTGTAATCATCCTCCGTTGCCAGTAACTGCTTAGTACTGCAAGTCTACCATTATTATCTTTATTATCCTCTTCTATCACTATTGGAACTCCTCTTGCAATTAATATAAGTATTCATCTTTTCCTTTGTCCCAGGAATTCCACTGAATAACCGTCTTGAAAACCTTTATCAAATTCATGTGTTCAGTTCTTTCCATGTGTCTACCCTGTAGCATAGCTATTTGCACTCTACATTGTTTAATATAGTTCACTACTCTCGTTTTTGCATTTTTCTGTGAGACCATTGACATTTAAAGACATTACAGAAAGCATCATTGTAATAAAAAAGTTATTATTCCCACCTTTTATGTATAACAGATTTTTGTTAAATGTCTAGTTTCAACTTTTGTGTTACATGCACAGACTGGCAGGTTGATCTTTTATACAAGTGTTTCTTGTCATTTCCATTTCAGCCTATGTCACATCTTACAAAGCTTTTTTGTTTCACTGAAAGACCTCAAAAAAAAAAAAAAAAAAAAAAAAACAAGCATGCCCCAATAGACCACCAAAACCTATTACAGTAGACACTCTTTAACCATCCATCAAAGTTCTGCCATAGCCCTAGCAAAAGACAACAGAAAACAACAACACTTCCACATCCTCTAGGCTAAATAATGACAGACATTTGAATTTTAGACTACATATTCAATATAAAAAATGCATGCTAACACAAATTCTGTTATTCTAGCTGAGTTATAACTTATAAATGCAATTTATATGCATTTTCTGATTAGCCAGCTATTCGTTTATCCAGCCTAAGGTCCAGTCCCAGCGAGAATGAATAAGAGGGAGTCTACTGTAACTTAATGTCTCACACAACTATGTACATCTTCAAATATTGCAATTTTTCCCTCCTAATAGGAGCAAATGTTCCAAACTGACAGCCACACTCATATACTTGAGTTAACCTAAAAGAAAGGTTATCCATGCTAAGACACGTGGTACATCCTGTGCTTCTACTAAGTGCTGTTTGTTTTTATCTTATCTTTATAGCTGTTCCAACTGGAAACACTTGAATACTTTCAGAGAACATTACCTCCTAGCCATTTCTCTTTATCAGATTGTCTGCTGGAGACACGAGGACCAACTACAGAATTTCCCACTAAGCACACATTTATTTACTGGAAAAAGCCTTATAATATTTGTGACGGCCTCTCTCCTCCAGGCTAGTAATTAAGTAGCCTCAGTACTCACCACAGACACCTGTGAGAGACCGCCACTAAAAACAGGAATGGAGCTACACTGTATTTTTCAAATGCAGCTCTCTGCATCAAGCACAGTTTACTCCAATTGCACACAGGGAACACACTCCAAACCTGGGACTGGATTGTCTGTCTCTCCAGATCCCAAACAATACTCACTTTGGAGCCCTGTGTCCCAGTTCCATGTAGCTGACACACCCACACCTGGGTATTTGATTTTCACGCGCACACACTCTTGGGAGAGGTTGGCACAGATTTACTATCTTTGCCCCCTTTTTCCAGACTATGAGGTAACCATGCTGCCACCAGTCAGACACCCTAAGGCTCTTACAAAGGTATCCAATTATACTGAGTAAAAGTAATACTGATATAAATGGTAGAGTGTAACCAAAGCAGCAAGGCTTTTCTGAGTGGCTGCAGTGTCACTAAAATGAGCATAAATACTCTGAAGATGTTAAAATATTTTCTAAAAGATCAGCCACAGTGAAAGGTATAAAATATTTAATAATAAATAATAAAATAGAAAACTTGAAAATACTAAATATCCAAGTACAATAAACACCAGAGTTTCAATCACAGGAGATATAAAAATAACACAGTTGGATAGATTCACACATATGCAGAAAAGCAATACTTAACTAATCTCACTGTATTTCCTTAATGTCTAAAGAATAACTGTTCCCTAGTTAACTTAGTTAATACAGCAAGGCAAGAAGAGATGTTGAGGTGCTTATTTCGACAAGGCAAGGTGAGGACTTCAAACTGAACTGAAATGAACTAATGGAAAGTGATAACTGACATAGATCTTTTGTATCCGGTTCCAAAGAAAACAAAACAAACTGCAGTTTAAATTCCATCCTCTCAGTGCTGGTTATATAATGACATTACATTTGATCACCTGACTCTGGTACAAAACATACTCTGTTGCAGTATCTGAAAGCTGTGGAAGGATTTCAAAACCTTCTACTCTTCCCTTTCAGAATTTTTTATTTATTTATTTATTTTATTTATTTCAGTTTGATTACCGGGGAAGTCCACTGGGCCACGAAGTACCCATTTTCAGTGGAGGCCCGGGGAGAAAAGCTCCAAAGGCAGTACAATCAAGGTTACAAATGCACAAGATAAAATACAATAGAAATGTCCGAACAGTAAGTATACATAGTAAGAACAGTGCAAAATAACAAAAACATCATTTTTATTTTTTTTTTTTTACATAATTTGCAATATTTTCCTCTTTACAGTCAACTGAGAGTTGGCTAAGTCATTTTGGGAATTAGAAATGAAATCAGAGAGCAGATATGTGCAGGGGTAGAGAGTGGCTTAGTGTAGAAAATCCCTACAATTTATATAGGGTGAAAGCAAGAACATTTCCATTTGGAAGATAGGTGTGAGTAGAGTTGGGTCTTGAGGTATTCCGTTTTAGGTATAGTCCTAAGTGAAGGAGGGAGAGAGTTCCATTTTTTGCCTAGAGAGAAGGATAGTAGAAGCTGGCCAGCGGAATGTTTAGGTCTGGGAATGGAGATTAGGTTTTGGTGTTCTGATCTCAATGATTGGTTAGGGATGTAAGGGGGAAGGATGTTGGATAAAGCTGGGCATTTTTCTGGGTAGAATATTAATTTGTGAGCGGTTGTTAGTTGGAGATAGTCAAGGTGGTTAGGGAGTTCTAACCAGTTCAGAGATTGAAGGGTAAGGCAGTGGTGGGTTGAGGTTTTGGATTTAGTGGCGAATTTAGAGATCTTACTATAGCAAGCTTCAAGTTTAGAGGTGAGGGAAGCAGACAGATTAGTTAGTAGTGGGGCACCATAAAGGAGAGAGGGAAGGAGGTAGGTGGTTGCTAAGGTGTGCCTAGCGGAGTTTGAAAGAAATAGATTATTTTCGTAGAGCATGCCTAACTTTTGCTGTTTTTTTTTATGTTTTGTTGTATGTGGAGATCGAATTTGAGGTGTTCATCAATGGTAATGCCAAGGAGTTTAGTGGAAGGGACCACTTCTATAGGAGTGTTGGTTTGGCTTAGGACGTTGAAAGTGTTTTTGTCAAAGGAAGAAGCCTTGGTAGGGTGGAAATTAGTATTTTAGATTTATTGGAGTTGAGGGAGAGATGTTTTTTGTGCATCCAGTTTTCTGTAGTGGAAAAAGCTATTTGTGTTTTGGACAGAAGTTCAGAAAAGTTGGGGGCGGCACAAACTAAGGTAGAGTCATCAGCGTATTAGATGACTGTAGTGTCAGGGAGGGCAGTGTGAAGGTTATTTATGAAGATGTTGAAAAGTATGGGACCGAGGATGGATCCCTGAGGAACTCCGGTAGGAGTAGGTAAGAAGGAAGAGGTAGAGTCCTTCCATCTGACAGCCTGTGATCTGTCAGAAAGGTAACTGGAGAACCAGGAAAGAGTATTAGGGGAAAGATTAAGGTTGGAGAGATGAGAGAGAAGGTGTGTATGGGATATGGTGTCAAAGGCTGTAGAAAGATCTAACAGAACAGTGGATACAAGAAGACCAGAATCTCGGGCTTGATTAACAGTTTCTAAGAAGGAGAGTAGGGCAGTTATGGTGCTGTGGCCGGGGCGGAAACAGTGTTGGGTGGGAGTAAGTAGCTGATTCTGAGTTAAGTAGGGTAAAAGTTGGTGGTGGACACATTTTTCTAGAATTTTAGATATTGGAGAGAGTAGGGCTATGGGGCGGAAGTTAGAAATGGAGGTGTTTTTACCTCCTTTGTGAAGTGGTAGAATGTAGGCAAAATGCCAAAGTTTAGGTACGTATGACTCTTTTAAGGATCGGTTGATCAGGATGCTAATTGGGAGAGCAATGCCTTCGGCTGCGCATTTAAGGAAGGAGGGGGGAATGTTGTCAGGGGCATTAGAGCATGGCTTTAGTTTGGATAACAGCTTTTTTATGAACATTGTGGAAACCGGTTTGAGCTGGAACATAGAGGGGCTGTTATTAGGAGAGTTTAGGAAGTTGGATGGATTATTGTCGGGGAAATGTTTTGGTTAGCTTGGTTATAGAATCTGTAAAGAAAGTGTTGAAGTGAGAGCTCAGTTCTTTGTCAGTTAAACTAGGGTCAGGGCAGGGGTTACTTCTTGACCCAGGATGGAGAAGAGAGTTAACAGATTTCCAGAATTGTTGTGGGTTGTTATTATTATTGGACTGAAGTTTATTGTAGTAGTTTTTTTTGTCCAAGGAGATTAATTTTTTTACTTTGTTGTGGAGTTGGGTATATTGGAGCATAGCAGAAGGCAGTTTACTTTTCTGAAAAAGCTTCCAGGATTTGTCTCTGAGATGCATGGTATGTTTAGTCTCTTTGGTGAGCCAAGGAGCAGAATTGGCTTTGATTCGTTTGTTTCTTAGGGGGGCTAGGGAGTTGAGTATTTAGGAAGAAAGAGTTAAAATGCTCAACAGGGTTGTCAATGGAAAGAGTGTTAAGGAATTGCCAGTTAATTTGTTTGAAAATGTTAGAGAAGTATGTGGGTTGAAGTTGCTAAGGTTACGAGTTTGGATGTAATTATGTTTGAACTGTGAGGGGTTAGCAGAGCGATGAATGAAGGCAGGGAGATGGTCACTAAAGGAGTCAGGGATAGTGCCAGAGAGAGAGATTTTGTTTGGATGGGAGACTAAAATCCAATCTATGATGGATCCTGGGGGGTGGATTTTGTTAGGTTGGGTTGTAGAGTGGATTACTTGGCAGACATTGAAAAGATTGATGGCTAGGGAGGGGGAAGGAGTGTTGATTTTGTTCCAGTCAATGTTGACATCACCTAGAATAAAGGTTTCATATTTTATTTCAGATGAAGCCCAGTGGAGAATATTCTCAAGAGTGGAGATATTATCACCTGGGGAGATGTATAAGGAGATGAAGCAGATATTTTTGTGTTTATTGAAGCAGATATTTTTGTGTTTATTGAGTCGGAGGAGACTTGTGGTTATTTCAGTATTTTTGAATTGAGGGGTTGGGATATGAAGGGGGGTTATGGAGAGAAGGTTAGGGTAGATTAGGGCAGATCCTCCACCTTTTTTGTTTAATCGGTCACTCCTGAGGATGTTGAAGCCTGGAGGTAGGATTTCAGAATCAGAGATATGAGGTTTTAGCCAGGTTTCGGATATGGCTAAGAGGTCAGGTTGGTTGTGATTGATCCAAGCATGAACATGGTGAATTTTGTTGTTAAGGCTCTGGGCATTGATAGTGAAGACCTTGAGGGTGCTAAGAGAGGAAGTAGGAGAGGAAGGAGAAAGGGGGAGAGGCTTAGGTGAGGTAAGGTAGGTGGGGATGGAGGGAAGGAGTTGTTTGTCCAGAGGCAGGGGCCAGAGTTAGGATGAATGTCTCCAGATAAGGCAAGGAAATTACATGAGATAACTTTATGCCTTTTAAGTTTGGAATGGAGGAAGTTGTTTGGGGTTAGTGGAGATATGAGAGAGAAGCTTTTTGTAGTGAAGGAGATTAGTTTGGGATGGAAAAGGTGCAGTAGGTTTGTTTGGATAAGGGAGGAGGAAATGGAGTGGAAGTAAGAGAGTAGAAGAGGTTGCGGGTGAGTGAAAGTGATAGTATGAGTAGAAGGTAGGTATGGGTGAGCTTTTAAGGAGTATGAAGTAGCATGATAGAGAGGAATAAGAAAGATGAGAAGACAGAAGGGGAGTCTGAAAGTAAAGAGGATTTGGGAGGGCATGTTTGGAATGGGTGGGGTATGGAAGTGAGAAATAAGAAAGGAAGTAGGAATTAGTTGTGGAGAGAAAGGTAAAGGAGTGGAAGGGAGATATGAATTTTTGGAGTGGAGAGGGGAAGGTTAAGTGTAGTGAGAAGAGGGAGGAGTAAGAGTGGATGGGGAGATGAGGGGGGTAGAGATTGGTTAATTGATGAAGGAATTGAGGGAGGAGGGAAAAGACTGATTGGTTATAAGAGATGGCGGGAGGAGTTAGTGAGGTATAAATGTAGAGGTGCTGGGGCGGGTGGGATTTGGGGGCAGGGTAGGGGAGCGGAGTGAGCCCGCAGGGCGAATGGAGCGGGAAGAGCCAGAGGAGGAGAAGTGAGGAGGACAATCATTAAAGAATGAGTATTCAGAAGGTAAGTTTTAGCAGAGATGTGAATAGGTAAGGTAAGTGAAGCAGAGATGTGAATGGGTAGTGAGATGTACAGAGAAGTGGAGTTAGAGGTTAGATGCAAAGGAGAAGGACAGTGGGAGAAGGAAGAGAGCGAAGAGTGGCTAGGATTCCTGGATAGTAAAGAGGGAGAGAGCAGAGGGAAGGATGTTAGAGGGCTGTAATAGGGGAGATAAGGGAGGAGTGGGAAAAGTAGAGGGGATATCAAGAAGGTAGGGAAGCGCCACCTAGTGGCCAGTCAGTATGAAACAGTAGAGAACCCAGGGGGAGAAACAGGAAAGGGAGGAAGGAGCTATCGAGGGTCAGGATAGGGGGTAAGGAAATACGGGGAGAACTAAAAGCAGCAGAGAAGGGGGGATTGAAAATAAGGGGAGAACTAGTAGTGCAAGCATTAAAGAAGAGGTGGTAGTGGCTGCTGGCTAGACTGGCAGGGAAGTGTACAGCGACCTAGTAGAATCAACTTATTAACTGCACAGGGTTACAATAGTACACATACTTTCTTGAATCCTTGTTGTAGGAAGAACTCAGGGAGCAGTGAGGCCTTATAGTTTTGGATTAGGAGTCCGTTTTAGCCGGTTCTTGGCCAGGGTGTTCAGGAGGGTATTATCAGGAGGTTAGGGCAGGGTAGGCAGGTGCTCATGCTACAATATACAGGAGAAAGAAGAGAGATTGTAAGCAGCAGTGAATGCAATTCAAAGGTACACAAGAAGACAGTTGTCAGGCATACATAGAGTAAGTTTGAACAAAATAAAATGCCTGTTGCAGCAAGAAATACAAAAAACAATAGGTTACACTCTTACAGCATTTCACTGAAACAACTAAATAAAAATGCCTATTGCAGCAAAAAATAAAAAACAATAGGTTACACTCTCTTACAGAATCGCACTAAAGCAGTTAACACAGGTAGATAACAGAGATACTCAGTTCTGTTTGTATCGAGGAATAAAAGTAGTAGACAAATATATAAGCTGGGATGCGAGGCTTTAGGCAAACGCTGAGAAGCCAGGAGATATGAATATGAATACTGTAGAGATTCCAGCAGAACCTAGCACAACAAATACCTAGGCCTATAGTTTGGGACAACAGGCTAAGGAGTCTGATTAAATAAGCAAGCCCCAGCAGTTGAATTACAGCGGTGAGCTTCATGACAGAAAACGAGCATTTACAGGCAGCATTGGTTAGAATACAGTGCAACTAGCAAGGATTTAGTTAATGGAAAGCCCCAAAACAGTTAAAAAAATAAATAAATAAAACACAGCACAAGCTACACAAACAAGCATTTAAAGGCTATATAGGTTTGAGTACTGTGCGACTAGCACGGCTTTAGTTAAACTAAAGCAAGCCCCAAACAGTTAGGAACACAGCCTAGAGCTACTCTTGGCAAACAAAGCGTTCAGGATACATTACTTTGAACTCAGTGCGACTAGCTCTGGGATTAGTTAATATAATAAACAAGCCCCAGGCAGTTACGGCAAAGCCGAATGCAGCACGTTAGAAACTAAGATGTGCGCTTTCAATATTGTTGTTTCTGTTATGCTTATACAGATAACATTAGAACCTTCAGCGACTAGCACAGTTTTAGTTAATACTAACAGCTATTATAGTATATAGGTAGGAAACTGTAAAACATAGTTTACAAACATGCTTATACAGATTACATAAGAACCCTCAGTGACTAGCACAGTTTTAGTTAAACCTATCAGCTATCATAGTATACATTTAGGAAAACTGTAAAACATAGTTAGAATAACTTTAGTAAATAAAACGACAACAAACAAGCGAGTCCTTAGCAGATTAGACGCCAGTTACGCGAGTAACGCGCTATCTATATGGCATGTACAATCGGGAGAAACAAGTACAAATTCACATTTTAGACAGCCGATAAAGTACCATTAAATATGTACATTTAATAAGTTATAACAACATTGTTGATACATTTTAACACGCATCTGTACAAATCAGTGTGATAGTCAAATGAGACACAATTCTTTACAAAGCTCCAGCTAGGTATGCTGGCATATGTTACACATGCACTGCCCTATTCTCCTTGGCTCAGATTTGCAATATCTCATATCATCACAATATTCAATATTATTTTTCACTTACTTGCTTTCTATTAAAATTTGTTACTAGATTTTTTATTGCAGTGCCTTCTTCTTCTTTCGGCTTTTCCCGGTTAGGGGTCGCCACAGCCGAACTCCGGTCTGCTAATGATTGGCAGTAGATTTTTTTTACAGGTGCCAAGGTGCCAGCTCGATGCCCAACCTTCAACGAAGGCACGCCCATTCTACGCATGTCTTTCAAACGCCACTCGACTGCGGGGAGGACATGCAGACTCCACACAAAAGGCACGCCAGCCGAGAATCAAACAGGAGAGAACCTCTTGCTGTGAGGCAGCAACGCTACCACTGCACCACCGTAGGTCCTACTATTTCTTAAAAGTGAACAAGGAAAAAAAAACAAGAGCATATCCCTTTTACACTTAAAAATAACTGAGAAAACTTTACTTTTTAGCATGCAACGAAAATTATGTACTATAAAAATAATACTATTAAGAAGTTTTTTTTACTTACAGTTAACTTTCTCCCTACTCTTCCACCCAAGTATTTTTCTGAACATTAATGACATGAAGTAGGGCATATGCTGTAGAGTCCCCTACAAGTTAAACATAATCCAGAAAAGTCCAGTATTTCCAGATTTTCTTGTTCTGTCATGTTTTACAAATATAATTATTGCTTTGTAATCCCACATTTGTCAATTTCCAAGTTACTGGTTTTCTTCCTGTTGATATCCATCTCCCAAATCCTGTTTATGCTCCATTTCCAATGTAGTCTTGATTTTTCTAGTTGACTCTTGTGCTTTTTTTCCTTCTCGCAAGCATTTTCTGTTAAAACAGTAAAAAAAAATTCACTGGCACAGTCTCTCTGTGGTCTTTATTACCAGAAGAACAAAAATCAGAATCTTCTTTTGTTTCACAGCTCACCTTTTGTTGGGAAAAAAAAAAATTGTATTTCCTCTTTAGAATGTACATCATCAAAAATCATTTTGTCCCTCCAGGGAAGAATATTTTCAAGATAGCCGAGTACAGCAGTTTGAATCTCACACCTGCTTCTGAGCATTCCCTGAGTAGTGGGATAAATTTACTCCTGTTTTGCCTAGTGTACAATGAATAATCATTCTCCACAAACAGTCTGCTGTCTCACACTTTTACTACTTTGTCCTTCTGCCAGAGTTTTGTTAGAATCATCTCCTTCTGCTGGTAGGATTGTATCTTTACTATTAAAGGTCTAGGTTGCTTTTTTATAGCCAGGTTTGGAACATACACATGATGTGCTTTTTCAGTTAACAACTCCTACTGTGGAATACCAGTCCAATTGCGTATTTGTGCTTTCATAAAATTAATACATTCTGTTATTTCCAGCTTTTCTGGTACAGCAGAAAATCTCAGGTTTTCCCTAGATACTCTGTCCTGTAATTCTGTTATTTTTTGAAACATCTCTTCTTGAGCAGTTTTATATTCAGCCAGCCTTGTCTTCATTTTGACCTCTAATGTTTGCAGTTTTATCACCCCATCTGAATATCTGTTTAAAGCTTCTTCCATTTTCTCCAGCTTTTTGTTTGAGTTGATACACTCCATCAGTATTTTCTTTATTTTAACCAGGTCCGTGCAGTTGTCTTACAATTTCCTCTAGGTTATTAAAAGTCATATCTGGAGCTTGCACTGCTTTTTACTGAACAGATGCAGTACTTTTTCCCAGTCAGTGTTTTTCCTGACGTTTTGTAGCTGATTTTCTTTCAGGTCCTCTGTATTTCTTTTTTCCTGGCATCCAGGCAGTATACTTACTAGGCAGTTACTGAAATTTACCCAGAACTACAAGTCCACTGGCTTTTTCTACTGAGTTTATGTTTTCACACTGGGAGAGCTAGATTTAAGATGTTACTCAATGTACAACCATCTTGGAAGGCCCCTGAAATATATTACTGTAATAAAAAAGATGAGAAAGTCAGGCATTGACAACATGGTTCAAGCTATGTATGGCTGCAAATTTACTGCACAGTAAAAACAGTGGCATTGATAAGACTGATGGTGATGAAGATCATTTCTTTGCAACAATTGATAGAACAGATATTACTTTAATAGAAGATGATGATTCTTCAGATCTGGTCAGAAAATATATTCTTGTAATCTGAAATTTAGTTATTAGAGAAACTAATGCTTATATTTGCAGAGAAGATAATGATCATCAGATACTGTTATGGTTGCCAGGAGCAAAAATAGAGGATGTGAGATGAGCCTTAGAATGCCTTAATGTAAAGAAGGATGGCTCTTTTTTATTCCTGTTGGTACAAATGATCTCATCCACAAGGACTCTCTTACTCTTAGTAGGGAACTTGCAACCCTCTTAGTATAGCTTGTACTGCTCTCAGGACATATTTTTTACAAATCACACCTAGAAAGGAAAGTGAAATCACTGTGAATGGAAAGATATATATTTTTTGGTAAATACTTGCATGAAAAAAATGTCCTGTTTTAAAAAAAAATGGAAATGTGTAGAGCACGCAAGCTTAATTTTGGGTGCACGTGTTCAGACAGGATGGCATGCATTTGTCAGGATCATGGAAGAGAATTTCTGCAGCAGATATTTTGCAAAATATGACAAACACAAGGCAGGATCTTTGCCAGGTCAAAAATTAAACAGTTCACAGATAGAAACATTTGATGCATTTCTGATGGTTGTTAATGCTAGGAGCATTAATAAAAGAGTTTTTTAATTGGAAAATTTGCTACATTCCCACAAGATTGATGATGTTATTGTTTGTGAAACATGATTAAAGAAAAATGACTGGAAACCAGTTCTGTCAGGTGAAAATGTTTTTACTGTAACAGGCATTCTAACAACAAATTGGGTATTATGATAGGGATTAAAGATAATTACATGACCTGTGATTATTGCATGTTTATTGATAACACCAGTACTATAGATTGTGTAACGGTGACAATAAAGACAACCCTGGAACATACAACAATTGTTGGAGTGTGTACACCACCAAAGTCGAGTGCTGATACAGAAATTCATACATTTCATGCATGAAACACTGGAGGGAAGAATAATATTGGCTGGGGGCTTAAAATTTAAAGAAAGAGACTGGGATAATATTGATTCAACAATATTAGTAAAGAAAGTATTCACAACGAATGTTCAGGAACAACAATTGCTTCAGATTGTAAAAAGAAAAGAAAACTACAAGGGAAAGGAATATACTAGACATTGTGTTCCTAAAGAAATTACTGTTACTTCAAGTCAGGTTTTACCACCGTTCGTGCACAGTAATCATGGGCTTAAAATGGTTAATTTGTTGTTAGATATTTCTGCCAAACTGAAATCTAAACCAGTGCACAGAAAATTAATTACAGATTGTATGGAAGCAAAGCAGTCAGTTTGTAAAACTAATTGGAATGATGCATTCAGTGGAAGAACTGCAGAAGGAATGTGGAAAGTTTTGAAAGAGAAATTGAGTGCAAAAAAAAAATCCTTAACATCAGGATCTAAGCATACAATGTCAGAGGGATATGTTTCCATAAGGACAAGATACCTGATTAATGTGAGAGACAAAAAAATATAAGAAATAGAAAAGAGGTAAAACTGCAACTTTGAAAACTGAAGTAAATAAGCTGGACAAACAAATTAAAGATTAGTGCGAGACAAGATAAACTAAAAAATTGAAGAAAATTTGTATAAAGATATTGAGCATAATGGAAAACCGTTTTATAGATACACAAGATGTAGAAAGAGTAAAGACATACAAACTGACAAACTGTATAGAGTCTAAAATGTATTTGCAGACACAACAGGCTATAGATATATTTACAAAATCTTATGCAAAACAGTTTGGCCCCACAAAGGGGGTAATAAGTTGTTCTACTGACATCCAGGTAACCTCAGATATTGGAATAAAATTAGATTATATTGAAAAAGAACTATGCACACTGAATCCAAACAAAGCACTGGGAGGAGACGGAATTAGTAATAATGACCTGAGAACACTTCAGCAAAAACTTCTTCAAAATAATAGATATAATAATACTATTATCGTATAAATATTGGGAGATTCGTCAAGATCTACTTATTAAATCTGTCTTTAAGGGAGAGGGGAGTAGGACAAACCCAGAGTCATACAGACCCTTGAGTCTACTTTCATGTTGTGGAAAAATAATGGATAAGGTAATACTGGATAATGTATTGTCAGAATTGGAAAGGTTGTGACTGGAAACCATGTATCCACATGCGTATGTTGAAAATAGATCTATTGCCACCTGTAAAATTATGTTCTATAGCAATATAATAACAACTGTGAATGAAAAATTGCACTGTGATGTAATTTATATAGATTTAACTTCAGCATTTGACAGGGTCGTACACAAAACACTCATCAGTAAATTAGCACACCTAGGTATTGGTTTACTCTTGATGAGATTGATAGCTGCATGGCTTACAAACAGTACATGGCAAGTATTGTAGAGTAGTTGGACAAGTGAAATCTGTAGTTATTGTCAGGGTGTTCCACAGGGCTCTATCCTAGGCCCTTACTTGTTTAGATTGTGTCTTTCAGAGCTATCTTTTTCATCTGCGTTTTTTACCGTCTGTATGCAGATGGTCTGAAATTGGGTAAACTAATAACATGTGTTATGTGTGAGATAGGGCATGTCTGCAAAAGAACTTGCCTGAATTGGCCATATGGGCACAGGATAATAATATGCTGATAAATACATCAAAAACTAAGCATATGAGATTTGTGAGACATTAATTGAAAGGTGAATGTTTAATACAGCACACAATGATTGAAACTGTAAATTCATTTAAGGAGTTGATTATATGGGTAGATCCAGCTTTAAGATTTTCTAAATATATCAACCAGTTGGTTAATGATAGTTATAGAACTGTAGTTGTATAATAAGATTTATAAAGTCTTGGAAATCAGAAATGATGAAGTTATTGTTTATTAATTACATTAGACCAAAATTGAGTATGGAATAACAATACAGAAACCTTATAAGAAAACAAGCATGAGTAAACTGGAAGAGTACAGCGGAAATGCACTAAGGGCATCCATGGATGTGAAAATTTAAGTTATGAAAAACTAAAATATCAGAATTTGTACACTGTCTCTCACAAATATTTTAAGAGGAGATCTTTTTGAGGTATACATAGAGCATTTAGAGACAACTACCTCTGGGAATGTTTGAGGTTATCAAAAAGTACTAGAGAATTATCAGGCAACCTAAGTAGAAGATTCTATAGAAATGAGAAGTGTACTAATTGGTTCTCTGAGAGACAAGCTGATACATGCAACAGACTACCAGATTACATTAAAGCAAGCACTAGTTTAGATATTTTTAAGAACAGCCTGGATACTTATTATGAGAACAACGTTTTTGTTGTATTGGCAGGCTAGAAGGGTGTTAATGCATATGCTTGATATATTTGTGTATATATATATATATATATATATATATATATATATATATATATATATATATAAAGAAAATGTTATTTGTAGGATTAACTGCAAGTGGGGGCATAGAAGACAGGCAAAAGGGGGTTGAATTTGCTGGAGAAAATTAACAAAGGAACCAAGGCGTTGGAAACAAATAACTAGAAAGGGAAAGGTATTAAAGTGGATTCAGGCCAAGCAGAAGTTTGGACTTCAGGTTGGAGGCTGTCTTCCATACCAGATATTAATATCAGAGTGTAGGGAAAGGGATAGGGAAGTGCTAAGTGAAAGACCATCTCTGGTAGAGATTTTATTTCAGTCTAGAACAGAAGCTGCTGTTTAAAAGGGATACTAAGAAGGGCATGTAAAATATTGCATGATAACAATAAGAATCAGTCAGAGGAGATTAGAAAAGATTGGGGGAGAAAGATTGGAAAAGCAATTTACAAGGGAACAATGAGAGGACTTGTCTGTATGGCTCTCAAGTATGCAACAAAGTCCAGAAGGTTTAGGATTTTTAGTTGTAAGTGTTTGCCTACATATTTTTACACCCCAAGCAGACTTCAAAGACTTTTTCCTCAGGTAGACCACAAATGTTAGAGGTGTGATGGGAAAGAGAGAGGGAGGTAGTTGAGAACATGTGTTTTTGTAGTTGAACAAGTTGGCAGATTTAAAAAAAAAAATCATTACAGAGTACTTTGTCAGACATGGGGGGAGGCAAATGCTCCAAGCTAAGGAAATAATTATTTTAAGGTGAGACAAAGGATCTGTATTACGCAGACATTGTAAGGCCTTACTAAGTTTAATGCTATTGTTTGCCAAAAAAGCACTTAGTAGAAACTGGAAATGAAAATCTAAATCAACTGCAACTGAAGTGTTGAATATTTAAAAGAGATAAAAGAACAGGCTGTTTAGAAAAAGGAAGGAACAAGTTACATATAAATAAGTGGAATTTTATGGGAACAAGTTTATGCTCAGGAAGATGGGTGAGGTTTAATGAATGAGCAATTTATGTAATGTTCAGTTTTCTTTTTTAACAATTATCATTCATTTTATGTGTATACTGCAGAAAAAAACAATGAGAAGTATTACTATGGTTTGTTTTCCTTTATGTTAATATACATGCCCATGTCATTTCAATTGTGAATTAATAACAATGTTAAAAATATATATTTAGTAGTCTTGTGACCCCTCATAAAAACAGGCCCCTTGTACCACTAAGGTAAGGCTCACCTGCTGTTTCATTTGTTTTCTAGTTATCACTTTGCTTATAAATTGTCTAGATTCAGAAGTCTACCAGCCTTTAGTAGCTGCAAGCAGTCTAAGCAAAACTGCTAGTCAATCCTGACAGCTACTGAGAGTGTCATGAGAGTTCCTCTTATGTTTGACATTATACTCCTCAGGTTTTCCTGGCAGCACACATATCACAGTGTCCCAAGCCAGATGTGGGAGAAGTGGTGAATCATCCATTATTTCTTACTGACTGATTTCAGAACTCAAATTTGAAGCCCTTTCTAAACTTTAGATTCATGAAAAGGTAACATTATGTCAGTCGCCCTGCTAGACAGGAGTCCAGGGAAGTAAATATTGTGGGAAGAAATATCCAGGGAATTGTTATGGCTAGGCTTGTATAGGCCCTAGGGCCGATAGCCTAGTACCAACCTATGAACCTGTAAAGGCTAAAGTATCAATGTATAGGTAAACTCCAAGAGGATCAAATATACACAGCTGAGGAGCACAGTTAGACAAACAAATGGGGAGAGTGAAGAAGTTCTTTACAAAGTAAAGGTGTTTCTTGGAGACCAATATGTAATATTTTTTTGTAACGCTTATGCGCATTGAAATAATAGATAAACTGAACCACTGGAGACCACCACAACAAAAGCAGAAGGCCAGCTATTCATAGAAAAAAGTACTTTCACATATCTTTCTTCTTGCCACAGTAGATGTAGATAGTATGAACCTAAGGTCAGATAGTGAGTAAAAGCATGATGCCCCATTCTGTTTTTAGTAACAGACTTTTTGTACTTGTCAGGGAATCTCACATAGCAAAATGTAGATATTAATGTTGGACTCTGGCAAATACATATATTACCAGTAGTAGTCATGAGGTAGTCAGTCTGACAGCTCTCCACCACCAGTTTGCACAAATGATATGCCCGCATCTCCAGCACTTCTGTGTGTATATATGGAGCAGAAAATATACAGACCCAATTGTATTCACCATTCTGTAGCACCAGAAAAAAATAGTCATCCACATAACTGAGGTGGGTCATCTTTTCAGTTTCATCCCAGTGTGGATCTCTAGAACACAACATTGGGCCTTTGGGAGTTCATCTGTAGAATCCAGTGTTTTTTAAAGCATTGTGCAGATCATTAATCTTTTAAGTTATCATTTCATTAATGTAGAAGTATGAATACAATTCCTCTTGTCCAAACCAACCTTCCAGGTAGGAGGGCTCTTGCGTAGTCCAGGTTAGAATCTATAGTTCTCCAGTTCAAACATTTTGAGCAAATGAGCTATTAAGTTTGAACAGAAACTAATAGATAGACTTTATGGAAGAAACATTTGTCTTTCCAAGGATGAGATGTTTCTGCTTGCCTTTGTAGACCTTCACAAGAAGGAAAAGCAATTTTTGTGCAAAGGTCAATAATGGGAGTTAGATGGGCTTTCCTTAGTATCCTCACTGATATTACCATCTCTGATCCCAACCATACTTTAAGGGCCCTGGTACAGATTCTTCCTATTGCAGTACCCTGTTAATGATATCAAGTAGGCCCTTCCTTGTTTTGCGAGCTAGAGTTTTCCCATAAGGGGACTGCAATCCTGCCTGTGTGCTTGATTTGTTTTTCTCCTGTGTCAGGGAGTCCATTTTCAATTAAGCAGATGATCAAAGCAGCATAATTTCTGTTTTCTTCTCTTACCGAATACAAGGGAGTTTAAACTGTTTCTTCTTGCATGGTTATTAAAATCCCCTAGTCTCTCTTGCAGATAAGCAAAATACAGGGCATGCTCTCAGCTTTGTTTTCTGAGGATCCAGTTCATATTTGCTGGCTGCCGTTTGTTTACTGTAGTCAGTTATCTGTAGCTACAAAGTTAACTGGCAGGTTGTGACCATGTCATCAAAATACCTACCACTCATCTTTTATTTATTTATTCTTTGTTAACTGGGTTATTTCCGTTGTGGTATATATGATACTAGGGGAAATTTTGCCAGGGCATCAGGGAACTTCCACTACTCGTTACGAGAGTGCATGTTCTGATCTTAGTGCAGTGGTGGCTGGGAGAACAGCACTCAAGGAGATCCAAGATCGCAGATAGCACAGACAAACGCCGATGCAGTGTTTGAAACTCTACAGGATTCTGAGGAGTTGTTTCAGGAAAATGTGTTTGTTTCATTGGAAGTAAATGTTCAAAACAATGATGGATATTTTATTATAACCCTTCAGTCAGGAGGGTTGTGGGATGATATTTTGAGTACATTGTTGCAAAGCGAGATAGAATGACTTGATGGGGTAAAATTATGGACAAAATCCAAATGGAGGAATCCGAAACCAGTTTAAAAGAAGACTGCCAGAAGAAGAAATCATATGCCGAGACTATTAAGCAAACTGCAGGGAAAGCGAAAATAGATGAACAGAGGAAAGGAAATGTGAACAATCAAAGGAAATTCATGATGAGATTTTCAGAGCAAAGATGAAAATGAAATGGTCAGAACAAAGAAGAAAAAATAAATGACATTTGGGATAATTTAATGGTCCCATTGGGAGTGAAGGATCATGAAGTAAGAGGTTTTATTCTTATTCATAAAGAGACATTTTGTGATGTTATTTTGAGACTGCTTCTGTTCTGTAAAGTTTTTTTTTTTGGGGGGGGGGGTATGAAAAGAAAAAGAATTGTAATCCATGGAATTCTTATATAGTTAAAGCATTTCACAGAGAAACAAAAAAGAAAATAACATGTTCAATTTCAAACTGAAGTTTAAAAAGTTAGTTTTTAAAGAAGTTATGGACATTACAAAGTATATTGTGAGGCTGCCAGCCCAGCCTTCTGGAAGTTTGTAAATATTAATATGATCAATAGGCTTGTCTTACAAATGTAAGAGAACTATATGGTATGTGGATATTAAATTAGTGGTGCAGGTGTGTGTTGAACTGTATATTGTGTATTGAACTTCAAGAATGTAACCACAGTGTACCCTACTGGAAAAGAACAGAAATGTATATAAACTATATTAATAGCAAAAATTGGAACATACAAAGTTAACTTGCAAAACTTCATGAAAATAAGTTAAAAGTGTTTTACGAAGTGCTATAAATAAGTTAGTTTCAGTGCTGCAAGTAGACACAATGTCTAAATCTAGAGGTGTTCCTGTTGTCTGGAAACAGAAATAATTGCTAGGTTCCAAATGTAAAAGTGTTAATTGTTTTACGACTTCCAGTTCTAGACAAACTTGAGAGAGAGAAGTATTTTTCACAGAGAAATGTTAAATTCTGTTGGTATCCTTTTAGCCTGGGAATTGGACGAAGGTGACAAATAGTGATGTCATCCAGCTGACCCAGCAGTAATGTTTTGATATTAATTTGGGAACTCTCTCAGAGATTTGGCATTTTGTATCTTGTCTTGGATTTGAAAACATTCATTCCGCACTTCTCATCTGTATTTGCTTTGCTCTGTAAGCAAGTCTAGGGTACAATAATTACTTCTAGATATAGATAGGAATATACTAAAGATTAGTTTAGATGTTTTATGTATTTATTTGAGACTGTCCTGCAATGTTGTTTTAAAATATTTCCTGTGGTTCTGAAATCTGAGGTGACTGTGTGAGTTATCATGTATTGTCTTGTTCTTTTATTATTTGTTATTAAATATATTTAAACCTTTTAATTGTGGCTGGGTTGTTTAGAGATATTTAAGCTCTTAGTGTACTTGCATATATATTTGGTGACACTGTACAGGCCACTCTTTAAATTGCCTTGCAAGTCTTGGTCACACTTACCATTTGGATAATAGTAACATTACACAGTAGAATTAGTCACCCTTTGTAAGGGCCTTAAAGTAGCTGATAAAGACCTGGTTGGTGGCAGTGATAACTACCTTTTAGTCTAGGCAGAAGGGGCATAGCTAGTAAACCTGTGCTAGCCTTTCCCAAGAGTTGGTGTGTGTTTGTATATAAATCAAATCTTAAAGTGTGTTTGTCAGCTACTTGGGGAGGGACACAAAGCACTGGTTGGACAGAGAAGGTGCTGGAGGTTTTGGCTTGACTGCTCGACTGAGATCGTAACCCTGTAGCTGTGCCAGTGGGGAGTTTTATTGGGGATCTGGAGAAAGAGGGAGAAACCAGCCCCAGATTGACTGTGATCTCTGTGTGCTCTTAAGGGAACTTGTGCTTTACTGTGTGTGTACTTATCCTACCAATGTGCATGTCCCCCACTGGTGCTAGTGGTTAGGATTGAGGCTACTTGATTACTGGGCCAGTGCAGGGGCATCACATATATAACAGGGGTTTATGTCACATGACTGAAAACTTATTTGACAGAATTTCATTTGACTGAGACCACAATACCTAATTTTCAAAATACTGAAAACTCATTTGATTGAGTCTCATTATACCAAAAGCTTACAATGCTGAATTTCAAAATACTGAATTTTAAGCCATAGACATGATGTGTGTTTCCCTTCACCTGTGACTTGTTTGTGATAAAAAAAAAAAAAATTACTGTAACTTAAAGTGCTGACTGTCAGAATACCGATAGTAGAGTAGAAAGTTGTGTTGTATAAATGTGTGTATGTCTACATTTTTATGGGAAGTATCTAAAGTAATATGGCAGACATTTAGAGCACTCCCGGCAGTAGTGGCAGTGTGTACAGTACTGTAAGGTAAGTAAAAGGTATATGCCCTTCTCCACACTGTAGTGCAATCCTGGAGTTAGTATATATAGTTGGGGGGCATAGCCCACCACCTAGTTTGGTTTTATATCATCCAGTTTCTGTTAAGAGGGTAAGTAAGTAGATTTTACGTTTCAAGTGTTAGTCGGTGTTGTAAGTGTGCATGTCTATGGCTTAAAATTCAGCATTGTAAGCTTTCAGTATAATGAGAGTCAGTCAAATGAGTTTTCAGTATTTTGAAAAGTAGGTATTGTGGTCTCAGTCAAATGAAATTCAGTATTTTTTGAGTTTTCAGTCATGTGAAGTAGACCCAATAACAGAGGATTATGGACTGGTGGATGGGACTGTCATGTGGTACTGAAAATTGAGAGAGAGAGAAATGTGCAAATCCCTAGTATGATAAATGGTGAAGGTAATTGGTGTTGTAAAATATTGGGGACAACCTAAAACATGTTTTTTTTTTCTGTGGAAAAGATAATTTGATAAGTAACTGATAAGAGGGAATGTTACATTTGTGGTGAAATGGTTCATGCTGCAAAAAAGTATAACAAAACCTGGAACTTATGGATGGATTGTAAACTAGAGAAAATGTTGATGAGGAAGAAAGCAAAAGTAAGAACAGTATACAGAGAGAAGAAACAGTACCAATAAAAGATGTAGAGGAAGTAGAGAAACAAGATCAGAGTAAAAATCAAGATAAGAATAAAAAGAAAAATGAAATGGAGGATAATGTAGAAAAAGGTTCTGAAATAAGTGATGAAGATATAGATGGGAAAATAGTGAAAGGTAAAAATCACTCTTTTGGCAAAAGAGTAAGAGACAGGAAAAGAGTTTAATGGGATATATGTAAAAGAGAAAAAGAAAATGGACAATGGAAATGAGATAAATACTTCAAATATATATAATTTCTGGTAAGCTACAGCGTAGTCATAATACCAACTTTAGTTCTTTCGTTAAATATAAATAGTATTAAAAATATAAGTAGAAAAACAGGCATCCTAAATTAGTTTATTAGGGTGTGATGTTGATGTAATAATATTGTGAAATATAAGATTTTTAGCACAAGAAGAGATAACAATCAAAGAAACGTTGGGGTGGAGATACAATATGGAACTTAGGAAAAGAACAAAAGTCTGACATAGTTGTACTTTGTAGGAGGTCAGTGAAAATATTGAATGTAACATTGGTGACAAGAATATTAATGTAGATCTCAGCATAATCAGGCATATAGAATTGTAGCATTGTATGCCTATGGTACAAGTAAAGAAAGGGAAAATGTATTTCATAAAATTCTGGATTATGTAATAATTAATATGAATGTAATATTAATGGGAGATTTTAATTGTGATTTGAGAGGAAAGTAGAAGAGAGGAAATAAGAAAATTTTTGAAGTTATAAAATATGGCAATTTCAAAATTTGGAATAATATTTGTGGACATATAGTGGAGGTGTATATAAGACTGAAACAGATCATTTTATTATATTACAAGGTTTAAATATAGCTAAGGGAGGGATACTTGTAACAGGCTTTTCAGATCAGTCAGCCATATGAACAGAAATACAGGAAAATAAGGAGTATATCAGCCTGGGAAATGGAATAAAAAGAATAAATGAGATGACATGGGATGAAAATGGAAAGAAAATATGTACACAATTATGGAAAAATCATATTCCCACTAGAGTATGTTACAAAACGTGTCTAAGTGGTGACTAGCTTTTAAATCCCCCTCACATCAAATCCAAATACTCTGTCCACTCTCTTTTCTTTTTCTCTTGTGCCCACCTCCATAATAAAAAACATCTATTAGAACTTCAGCCCACAAAACTTGCTGCTGTCAACCTCCCCTGTGAATACCTGAAATTAGCAGCCGATGCCCTAGCATATCCGGTCTCTATCTTAATAAACAGATCCTTATCAGAATGCTATGTCCCTTCACTTTAGAAAATATCCCATGTAATACCCCTCCACAAAGGGCTCCTCCACCGAACTCTCCAACTACTGCTCCATAGCCATCCTTTCTCCACTATCCAAAATGCTTGAGAAATGCATTCACTCTCAAGTTCTAGACTATTTACAAACAAATAACCTTCTCTCCAGCACCCAACATGGCTTCAGGCCATTCCATAGTACTACCACTGCCTTACTCTTTTTTACTAGTACTATCCTGCACTACAAAAACAACGGCCTGTTCTCCCCTGCCACTTTCCTGGACTGTTTTAAGGGTTTTGATATGGTCCCATACCAACTACTGTCTGTTCTTTCTAACCTATCTTTTTCACAATCCACTACAAATTGGTTTCACAGCTATCTAGATGGCTGCCAACAATCCGTTGTGTGGCACAATGACCTGTCACTTTGACTTCCTGTCATTCCTGGCATCCCCCAGAGCTCTATCCTTGAACCACTGCATTTCTCACTCTTCACCAACAGTCTATACACAGCCAACAAGCAGGTGACTCTCATACAGTATGCAGACAACTCAACTCTCATCTGCTCAGCCCCAACTTTACCAGAACTTCACAGATTAACACAGGAAGCCTTTTCCTCTGTAGAAAAGTGGCTACCCAATGCCCAGCTAATACTCAACCCTAACAAAACTAATCTCCTCTTCTTCCAGCCCACTAAACCCAACCTAACTAACCCCCACTTCAATATTCTGGCCAGCGAAAACACCATAATCTCCCCTAAAGAACACACCAAACTACTCAGCGTTGAGATCGACAACCAGCTCAAGTTCAACACTCACATCTCTCTAACCATAAAAAAAGTCCACAAATAACTAGGTTCCTTGTATAGAAATAAGCAATTTCTCACCAATGCAGCTAGAATCTCAGTAGGCAACTCCCATCTCATTCAACCTTACTCTATGCCTCTCCTATACTTACCAGTCTTAGACAAACTGACCGAAACAAGCTAGAGGGCTGCTACAACAAAATAACCAAATTTGCTACCGGGTCATCATACCGCAGCCATCACTGTAACTCTCTTAAATAACTCGATTGGCTCGAACTCCCACAACTTCTCCGACTCAACCAACTCTCCCTCGCCCACAAATTAGTAAACCATCCTCAAAATGTCCCCTCCCTTCAAAACCTTCTCCAGCCCTACTACACTACTAGACCAGTACGCTCTAGCAACAAAAACCTACTGCAAGTTACCAAAGCCAAGAACTCAGCCGGAGAAGCTCTGTTCTCCTGCATAATATCCAAATTATGGAATACCCCCCCCCCCATTACCACCCTACTCTCTTCCCATCATTTCAAAGCCCAACTAAAAACCCACTTAAAAAGCCACTGGTTATGTCCTTGTTCTCTGGGACAGGAATCTATCTCACCATATGACATTGGTCAGCTATATATCTGCTAGTGTACTCAGCTAGAACTGTCAAATTAAACAGTTAGAAGGAATAATTGTTTATTCTTAACTGGTATCTAAACTTACTGAACTACTTATTATAATATGGAACATTCTATGTCATCTTATGTTTACAATGTAATTTCCAAATGTATTTTTACTCTTCCATGTGTCTTGCTATTTCTTGGTATCTAATTGGATCTTCACACATTCCTGCTGTTCATGTGTTCTACAGATTTTACTTGCTTTGTATTTGTTAGTTGTTTGCTTGTTTAGCGCTTTTCTCCCCGGGCCTCTGCTGAAAATGGATCTGTGTCCAGTCGGAATTTCCCGGTAAACAAATGTAACGAAAGAAAGAAAAATATAAAAATATTTTTAGAATGGCAGTCAGATGTAAGAAAAGTAGAAAAATTTAATTCTAAAACAGTGAGTATAGATACATCAAATGTTTGGAAAGGAATGATATCCTATGATAGAACAGAGAGTGCATGACAAGAATCAAGAGAAAATTAAAGCATTATTTAAGCAAAGAAATTACTGACAAGGTGAAAGAGAAGATCTGACAAGGTGAAAGAGAAGAGCTATCAGCTTATTTAAGTAGTATAGTTAAAGACAATACTAGTATAATGAGAGATGAGTGATTACTGGAAACACGTTATATCACTGTTTAAATATAATAGGCATGACTTTAAATAAAGAAAGTAAAGGACTGTGTGATATAGAAAAGATAGGAGGAGTGTCTTTTTTGATGAAACATCTCTGTGTTAAGAATAAGATTTGGTGTAAAAATGTAAGTGAGAATTAATGGAATAGGATAATAGATGAAATAAAGGAGTTTGTTTTTTTTTGGAAAACAAGCTATCATTTAGTAAGATTAATTTGATTAATTCAGTTATATTGGGAAACATTGCATATTTAGTTAGTCTTTATATGTTGCCAATAATCTATGAAAAATAAATATATGTATTTTTTTATTTTATATGGGGTTCAAGATTGAATCTAGTGAAGAGAGGAGTCTTTCTATGGATAAGGGAGATGAAGGTTTAGGATTAATAAACTCAGTTGTCTATGCTACTGCTTTGAGGTAAAGAAGAAACTACAGAACATGATTTCTCACAATGTGTAAGGGTTGCAAAATTGCAAAAAAAAAAAGTGTGAAGAAAATTCTTTGAAAATAGAAGGTGGAGGTAAATGAAATAAATATAGATATAGTTATGTGTGGATATTATAGTCATAAAAATGAGGAATATGTTAGTAAAATAGATGAAATATTATTTTACGTTGTATGGGCCGTTTGGAATGTAAGGATAAATGAAATCATGTTTAATAGTAAATGGAAATAGCAGTAATTTTAAGAAAAAATAAACGGTGGTTATAAAAAAGGAGTGGGGAGTCAAATAAAGATAACAAGACAGAAGTTTAATGAAAAGTAAGGTATTTATGATTGTATGACAGTAATGGAAAGGAGTAGAAAAATGTACACTGTATAAATTGTAAATATATATATATATATATATATATAAGCTTGCAAATAATGTTTTAAATAAAAACACTACTTTTTTCGATATGTGCTCTTTTATATCCACCTGAGCTACCACCAACTCAAGCATATGAGACATTGGTTTAATGTCGTATCTGAAGGACAGCACACTTAGGAGTGCTGCCCCCACACCCCTTATGCTGCACTGCAGTCAGCAGCTGATCTAACTGGTGTAGGAATAGAACCCACAGCCTTCTGCACCAAAGGCAAGTGTGCTGCAATGTTTCATTTTAGTTAGGACTACATTACATTACATTTTCTCAGTGGCCTACCGACTATGTACATTTATACATTTTACCTCACTTCAGCAACCAGACGGTCTTTGGAGTTGTAGTTTGTCTCTGAAAAAAAAATTTAAATTTTTTTGACTTTCAGCTTTTACTGATGTAATCATCTGTCCAATAGAAATGCAGTACCTGAACCTGGCAAGCTCCAAAACTGTTGTACATTTACATTTCTGGCTATAATTTTTTAGTTGTTTATTATTTAGAAAATTAGGAACAAAAACTGTTCAGTAATCTTTGTACATTGGAATATTGTGCAGCTGCTATCTTTTATCCTTCTGAGCCTTTCCTTTCATAGGCTCATAGGTACTTGGCTCTTAAGAAGCCTAGCCGTACATTTCCATGGTAGTTTTTAGCCCTTATATTTTGCATGCAAATAACTCAAAGATAGGCCGAACAAGGATACGTTGAGACATTTACGTTTTCCCCTGTTCGTGAATGGGGGCGCTTAACCTGAGAGGGGTGAATTTGCAGTTATCCATCCACTTGTCCAAGTTACATTTGAATAAAGTAAGAGAAGAACTTTGCTGTGTGTGCTGTGGAAGACTGTTCCATACAGGTGATATTCTCTGTGATACAAACCTATCCCCGCCAGCATATTCTGTTTACTTTGCAGAAGAGATTGAAATCCCTTGGGGGGGGGGGGTGTTTATGAGATCACTGGACTCTTGAATGTGTAATTGGTCTGAGAGAATAGGGTCCTGAAGCTCTATACATAAGTTAGAGGTCACCTTTCAGTATCCTGAATGCTACCAAGAAGAAGGACAAGGATTTGAAAACAGTTTGCATAGTTTTCTATGATTTAAACCCTTGATTTTTTTTCTTCTGAAAATGTTTTGTGGTCATTCCAGTTGTGGCGTGTCTGAGTAGGTACATATCGAAAGGGGCATTATACTCTATGATCAGCGCATAATGAGTGCCAAGCACAGAGAAACATTTACTTCCGTGGATGTGGACAAAATACCATGGGATCAGTTTTCAAAGGTTTGTTGTCAGTGTGATGGTTACAAGTGCAGTCATGCTTCCCAAAGGATACTACAGTTTTAGTCAATGGCTTTGACAGTAGCTATTTGTTTGGAAAAAGACCTCTTGAAGGATTTTGGTGTCGTCCGTAGAGTTTATTTCCTTCATGAGGTTTTGTACTGTTTTTGCTTGTGTAACTATTCCTGACAGTGCATCCTTGTCATTTACCATTCCTTCATGAATGAACAATTACCACTGTTAGAATTGTCAGCATGCTTTATTGTGTGCCTTTTACAGGAAGGCATACCACTCTAATTTATACAAATAATACTGCTGTTTTTTTCTGTTTGTCTTTCTAATAGCAAACACTACCTCTGAAAGTAAAGTAGAACAATTTATTTATTGCCCTTGGCCACAGAGAAAAGATGCACGAGGTTAAAGAGAGGAATCAGTTCATTTAAAACAACCTCTTGCCTGTTAACAGTTTAAATATTTATATTTGCGCATCTATTTATTTATTTTTATACCTAGGACACATTATTCGCTGTTTTACATTTAAAGTGAGAAGTATAAACCTTAATTTTTCGTTAGGTACTGATGGAGCAGGAAGAGAAAAATGACACCTTCCTTTCTAAGGAGAACTTGGATGCATCTGATGACATGAAAAGTATAGGTAGGATTGTTTATCTTGGTATAAGTAACTGTTGTTTATAATATCGTTAAGTATTTGTTTAATAATAAAGTTGTAACTTTTCCAAGAAGTGTATTGTTTAATAATGACATTACTTGTCAACCTTTACCTACGCTTCAGCTGTGCTATAGTGTAATGTAGTGAGCTGGCTATTTGGTTGGTGGATAGTAGTGGAAGTACCACAGTCAAACATGTAAGGCTGACACCCTTTGGGATTCCCTCTTGTAATGTCGTGCAGGAGTGTGGCCGCTCGGCAGTAGCATGGACGTTAAACATTTTGGGCTTTTGGTGATTGCAAAAGACGTCCTTTTGCCTTAGCACTGTGGCGTGCCAACGATTTCCCATTACTTTTCTTGCATCTTCTGTACTGCTTAACAGTGAATTATTTTTGTATTATACCATGACCCCCCCCCCAAAACGTGCACGCTGATTGGCCAGCGTGCCCGTTGTAAATCGAGTTATACTAATGGAAAAAGGTCCGGTTGCCCGGACTTTTTTCCCTTAGTATAACTCGTTTTTTTAAAACACTGTCTCGCTATGTTAAATGGGTTTAACATAGTGAGACAGCTTTAAAATAAGCAACGGAGATCTCCGTTGCTTATTTTAAAGCTGTCTCGTTATGTTAAACCCATTTAACATAGCGAGACAGTGTTTTAAAAAAAAGCAACGGAGAAAGCAAGATCTCCGTTGCTTTTTTTTTTGTCTCTCGCTATGTTAAATGAGTTTAACATAGCGAGACAGTTTTAAAATAAGCAACGGAGATGTCCATTGCTTATTTTAAAACTGTCTCGCTATGTTAAACTCATTTAACATAGCGAGACACTAAAAAAAAAAGCAACGGAGATCTTGCTTTCTCCGTTGCTTTTGCCCACAGCTTTGATGTACTGCGCAGGCGCGCAGTACATCATAGATGCCGCGGATGCCAGACATCTGCGGAAGGGCAGCAAACAGGCATTATACTATGCCATTATTTAAGAAAAGTAATAGTTTCTTTTCTTAAATAATGTCATGGTATAATAGCAATAACCCACTTCTGAGTGTGGGTAATGCTAAATTTACCCACGGTTGGCTTTGTTTGGTCCCTCGGGCTTCGCCCTCGGGACCAAACCACGCCAACCGTGGGTAAATTTAGCATTACCCACACCCAGGCGTGGGTTATTGCTATACTATTTTAGTTTCAGTGCCAGCCTTGAGCTCGGAACACTGCAGCAGCAGCATGGCTGCTGAGTTTATTCATGTGTTCCCACAGTAAGAGACCTGACATTGTTGTCAGGACGTGGAAAATAGTTAACTGCTTCTTCTTCTGTGGTGGAAGTGTTTATTTATTTTATTTTATTTATTTATTTTATTTTTATTTTTATTTTACATTTGTTGACCGGGCTAGTCCAGCTGGATATATGTCCATTTTCAGTGGAGGCCCGGGGAGAAAAGCTCCAACGATATTACAGATAATTCACAGCAACAGTCAATACAAGGTCAAACATAATAACACATTGAGTCAGAACATGTGATATACATGCAAACAGGCATAGTCATCGCAGGAAATTACATAAACAAAGTTTAGTAGATATTTGCTATACAGATTCTAACAATAATTTTTTTTTTTTTTTTTTTTTTTACGTATGTCTATAGGATGTTGTGTGAGGAGGAGTTAAGGAGGAAAGGAAAAAGAAAGGTTAATCTGGGTTGTTACAGGAACAGAGCCAGTGTTTATTGAGATGTGTTTTCAGCTGTTTTTTAAAGAGTGGAAGACTAGATAAAGATGAGATATCAGATGGCAGTTTGTTCCATATTTTTCCAACAGAGTTAGAAAAAAGGCTATCACCTGCAGAGTTATTGGGTATGGTAATATTAGCCAGTAGTTTGTTTGATGAGCGTAGGTGTTTCAAGTTATTATAAGGCGTAATGAGGTTAGAGAGAATTGGTGTTTTAGAAGGCTGGTATAGAATTTTGTGAGCAGTTAAGAGCTGTTGATAAATCAGCCTGTTAGGAAGTTCAAGCCAGCCTAGTTGTTTTAGGTTAAGACAGTGATGAGTTCTGAAGAGGGATCCTGTGGCAAATCGAGCAATATTATGGTAAGATGTCGCAAGTTTCTTGAGGTTATTTTTAGATTACGTTGTTAGGTTACGAGTGTTACGATTATCGCTGTGAATTTACATTCAAAACATTTGTTTAGCTTTGGAGTTTCAACTTCACGACAATTGTATTGTGCTAGGTAAGACTCGAGCCGAAAAGAGAAAACACTGTTTTCTATCTATTTTGACAGCCATCTCGGTAACATTTACAGCACAGAAGAAACGGTCAGCCGATTACTTCTGTTACACCTTGGAATGTAATTAGTGTTGTGTAAACAGTACATCCTAAAAGAAAAAGTGGATTTTGTTACCCAGAAAAAATGAAATCTTGAAGAGCTAACAGAAAACATAGTGACAGTCAGTCCTTTCCAATCTGGTTGCAATAATACGCAATTACCTAAAATCCTAATATGTCTGTTAGTTGCAATCAGCTGCTTAGAGTGTGGTGAATAATGTTGTTCTTCTTCTTTCGGCTTTTCACGGTTAGGGGTCGCCACAGCGGAACTCCGGTCCGCTAATGATTGGCAGTAGAGTTTTACGGTGCCGAGGTGTCAGCCCGACGCCCAACCTTCAACGAAGGCACGCCCATTCATGCATGTCTTTCGAAGGCCACTCAACCGCGGGGAGGACATGCAGATGCCACAAAGAAGATGCTCTAGCCGATGCTCTAGCCGATGCTCCAGCCGAGAATCGAATGGGAGAACCTCTTGCTGTGAGGTGACAAGGTTACCGCTGCACCACCGCGGCTCATAGAGTGTGGTGAATAAACATTAAGAATCTAACTACGCATGGTTGATAAAAGTGCCTTTGACTCACTTGTTTTCCCATAGTTTGAAGAAACCTTTCATTATTAAAGTGCAGACAGCAGATAAAAATTTAATCTACCACTTTTGCATTTTTTCTTGGGAGTGGGGAGTTGTTCACTTGCTAAAGAATTTTCACTAGTCTGTATCAGAGTTCCTGTGAAGGTGTTTACTAATATTTTATCAATCTGCTTACATCCAGAACTAATTTATTTTAAGGGACATTTTTCAGGGTTTTTTTTTTTTTTTTTTTTTTGTCATCTCTGTATTTTGAGGAAGATACCACATATTGCTTACCTGTTCTGAAGTCTATGTCGTGACCTGTTTCATTCACCTTTATGATCCCTGGAATAAGGGAGCCTATATCAACAAGCAGGAGAGTTTTGCTGCTAATCACTGATCTTTTATTGCCGTCGACAGGGTGTTAAACAAAGCAGCAGCCATTATCTGTGCACTGCTATGTAATGAATGGTTTAACAGTACTGAAGATTGTAATCCAATAGAACAAATGTGAGCCAGCTAATGTAAATAAACATACTGGGATGGTGAGTTCCAGTTTTTCACTTTTTTAAAACAAAATAGTTAATGTAGAGGACTGAAACTCTGAGCTGTTGTTAATAATCTGCTTCCTGTGCCTAGGATACTGGGTTTAATTTCTCTGCCTAAGATATAGGGTTTCATTCTTTCCAACTTCATTGTCTGCTTTGTGACAAAGCAAAACATTTAGCAAGACAGTGTTCAGATATGACACTTGTAAAGGGATTGTTGCATCCAGTGGGCTTATCCAGTAAACAGATATGTAATGAAATAGTTTGTCAGTCTGCTTTACTCTGTTAGCATTTGTTTTTGATAACTACATTGACAAGGAAGCACTTTGCAGAAACATGGCTTTAAGTATGTAGCTTGCCTAAAAAGAGGTGCATATTTCCACACACTCATGCAGTGACTACAATATGGTGTACTTCTTGGCATGCAGTGAGATGCCTTTGATCACTGTTGCTGTTATTGGGCCAGCACATAGCCATCTCTTAAGTGATCTTCTAGATTTAGGACAAAGCCATGTCTACTCCTGCGTAAGTGACATTATGTCAGCTGTTCACTTCCATCCCTACCTGGTTATCTTTTCCAGCACCTGAGCACTTTAGTCAAATGTGGATCATTGGGGCAGTAGCTAGGGCTTTTTATCTCTGCACCACAGAGATGTCTTCCTTTTTAGTACCGAGTGCAAACATTGATGTGTAACAGCTAAGTAATGAACACTTTATATATTTAAAAAAAATACCTTTATTAAATTATTACTTAAGATGTAGATATGCATACATTAACAAAAGAAGATAAACAATATTAAACATTTTTTTCCATTTGCGTACATTGTACATTGCATATGTTTTCCTTCTTTGCAATAACTGTCATTCTGGCCAGCATTACATAAATTGCATTTCTTGCCTTTCCTTAAACCTCACTCCTCTTCCTGCTCCTGAACATTAGTTTGCATGTATTCTTCCCACCGTTTTCATTTATTTCTATGTAATTTGCTCCTTCCCTGTTCTAAAGATCCCTCTTTCAATGTGTTTGTCTCTTTTACAGTATTTAGTACTTCAAATACAGTTGGCTTAGATTTTTATTTCTGTTTTCGGGTAATTGTATGCCATCAAGAGGGAGAGGTTGGATAACACTTTGGCCATGCATATTCACGATCACCCAGGCCATGAGTTCAATTTCTTGGTGATTGATCAGTTATGCACTGGGAGCACGGGGGGGATCGGAGTCACTCAGATTAGAGTGCAGAGAACTTATGTGGCAATTGAGGTTGGAGGCTTACCACCCCCCTGGACTCAATAGCATGTTATCCATCAGTTGCTATTTGAAATTGAGAAGTTTATCGAGGTGAAGTATTAGGTGAGTTGGTTTCTTTTATTGTTGTTAGTTCCCGGTTGTATTTGCTTAGATATTTTCAGTGCCTAGCTTGTTTTTTAGCTAGTTTTGTTGATCCTGGGTTTGTTTCAATTTATAATTAACCCGGATCTAGTGCCTATTGGGCAGAGTTATGTGTTCATATCGGATATTTTTTATATTTGTATGCATTTTGCGAGAAGTTTTTATGTTTGTAAGTATAAGTCTATATCAGTTGATTAGAGTTTCATCTTAGATGTTAGAACTCACTTGTTATTGTTGTAGATGTATATACAATTTTAACATTTTTAATATATCTTTAACGTATATATAGATATACATTAATTAGTAATCATTGTCTATTCAAGCATTCAGTTCATTCCATGTTGGATATTTTTTGATGGCAGTCGTTAGCCACATAAAAAGGGGAATTGTTTATTATATTTTGTTTATTATTTATTATATGTGATCATACATTGTTTTTCTCATATTATTATATTATATTTGTATTACATTCAACATGTTGTTATATTATATATTTTGACATGTTGTTATTATGCATTTTGCATTGATGCCTTTAAGGTGAGCCTGAGGGAAGGGGGCATGTTTTTAGGTGTTTTAATATAAAGCTAATTAGTGCAATGGCGCGAGTTTGCTGTTTTTTCTGATGAAGTTGGTGCATCGCGCCGACGAAAAGCTTTGTTTGTAGCTTAAAAATAAAACCTTTTTATTCCAGCGTTTCTGCTCCATTTTGGATTTGGTTTACCGAACCTGCGGACACTGTGATTATCTGTGGTGTTTTCCTGAGTAAGCGGTGGTTGGTTCAGTTTGTCTTTCCTGTTTTTGAAGTAGTTTTGGTATTTTTTTTTCAGCCAATGTAATTTAACTTAATAAGGCCTTAAAAAGTCTAGATTTGGCAAAAAAAAAAAACTACCAGAGCAGGTCCATTTCTTTTGCCTATACTATGACATAAATCCCTGGTAGAGAAGGTAGTTTCTAACCTGCAGTCCAAACTTCTTCTTGGCGTCATCCTACTCTGATACCTTCCCCCTGTAGTTATTTGCTCCCAGTGACTCTTAATTTGTTTGCCAGTTTTCTACAGAAAATTCCAACACCCTCTCACCTATTTTCTGTACCCGTACTTGCAGCAGTCATCCTTATTGATAAAAATCTCAATTTCCATTCCTGTTCTGTATGATTGTTATTATTCTCCTTGAGAATTTGCATCCCAAATCCTACTCTGTCCTTATTTTGTGAACCCCCCCTCTGCTTTATCATCATCCCTTTCTGCATTGAATTATAACCTTCTGCTTGTGTTATGTATATGAGCCTTAACTGTGCAACTCTAAAATATCCCTTCAAATCAGGTAATCCTAAACCTCTTCCTTCTATTGGGAGGGTCAGCTTAGCACACTTAATTCTTGCCTTCTTCCCCTCCCAGATATGTTCCTTCTACTCCTTATTAGTTATTGTCCACAACTTCTCCTCTGTTTAATAAAAATATGCCCAACCTGTATATAAAACTAAAGGGAATAAAAACATGCTCACTGCTCACATCTTATTGTCCACAAGAACTTCTAGTTTTTCTGTCTTCTTTTGTTTAGTATCTTCCCACTTATCCTTTTCTGCCGTAACAAAAACATTCTTAGTCCATACTCTTAAATACTTCATTTTGTTGTGCCCTCATAAATATGGTTATTGCTGAACCAGTTTGTGTATTGGTACATAATTTAAAGCTATTGCCTTTGTTTTATCTTCATTAATTTTATTTCCCGAAAAGATTTGAAACGGTTTAAAAAATTGATTTTTTAAGTACAAAATAATGTAATCTGCAAATAAAGACAACTTTTCTTGATTACCATATCAGTTATATCCTTGAATTTCTGAGTCCCTCATTTTCTTTGCCAATGGCTCTTAATATAAAGCAAACAAAGGGCAAAGAGGATGTCCCTGCCTGGTTCCTTTGTTCCTCCATCCCCCACTTTAATTCTTGCCTCTGATCAGTCATATATCCTCTTAATTAACCTTGTTATTGTATTAGGGAATACAAATGCTTCTAGTGCTTTATTCATAAATTGTCGTTTTACTCTATCAAATACTTTCTATGCATCAAAATCCACCAACAACAGCTGTATTTTCTTACATCCTGCTTCCTTTTGGATCATTGTTGTTTTGCTAATGTTGTCAAATGTTTGGCTGCACAAAACCACATTGATCGATATATCCCAATTCTGGCAAAACCAGTAATTAACACTTTATTGAAGAAGATAGAAAAATAGAGTTGTTACCACCATGGTCTGATTCTTAGACAGATTCTAACAGGTTGACTTATAACCTGCTTTTCATGGTTTTATGCCATTACATTAAAACAAGGCATTTTTTTTTAACTCACATTTTCATACTGTTTCAAATAATATCCTCCTAGTTTGTTCCTTTTAAGAAAAGTATTGTTGCAATGTATGAAAGTCATACAGTGAAAGAGTACTGGGGAGCGTCTTTTCGGGTAGATTTCTTTGCTTTTTTCTTTACTTAGATAAGAGCAGCACCTGTCCAGGTACAAACCATAAACCTAGACAAGAGCAGCATCTGTCCAGGTACGAGAGTCAAAGCTGTAATACTGCAAACTGTTAACCCAGCAGTGAGAACATAATAATGAATGCCATCCGTAAGGAGTGGATGTTATGTTGAGTTTAGAGTGTTCATTTTTTTAATCTGCCTTTTAGTGACATTAAATGTAGTTGCAGCCATTAATGCATTCGTCATGCATGGTGCACTTCGAAATGGTTGGAGACTGGATTTGCAATCTTACATGTATATATGTACCTCTTTAACCATATTCTTCTATAAGCTACTTATATTTTTGTTTACAGAAAACAAAGAGCCAGCCCTGAGCCAAAGTTTATAACAAGGGATAACAGCATACTTTCATTCAGTGGTATCCAAGCCTTTCAGACTGTATCCTTCACACTCCCATGGATAAGACCTAGTGCACACCTTCCTTTCTATACTCATCTTGTACAATGTTCTGTATCTTTAACCCCCCCCCCCCATACCAATATGCCACATTTCTACTTTATTTCATAGTTGCCATTTGTTCTTATGATATCTGCCTTTCTTCCCCTTTAATGCATTCTTCCTGCTGGAGTGTTCATTTTTGTACATTATATCTGTCTGCCTAATGAAATCATTATGCATCATTGCAGTGAGTGTGTATTACCAATTTTGTATTTTAGTTATGTTTGTATTTGGATGTTCCCTTTGCCATTATCACCACAGAAACTGTAATGTATGACTTGTATGGTGAATAGTGCTCTTATTAAATTGCACTGTGCTGCAAGTATTTAAAATATGTTTCATTTTTGCAAACTGTTCCTTGGAAAAAAAATTGCTTTTAATATACAGTAGCATCCTTAGAGGAATGGGAATACGTGTCACCCTGTTTGACTCTTGAGGAATTTGTGTGTGGAACAAGAAACAACAGTTGTGGGATATCTGACTTGTTTGAGATTGGTAAAGGAGTAAGACATGGCAGAATAATTCACTCTATGTATTCATTTTATATTCAGAGTAGATTTCACAAAATGCTGGTTAAATCCGATGCTGGAATCCAAATGGCCAGGAGAAGTGTTGACCACTGCAGATGTTGTTGTTGTCTTTCGGCTTTTCCCAGTTAGGGGTCGCCACAGCGGAACTCTGGTCTGCTAATGATTGGCAGTAGATTTTGACGAACGCCGAGATGCCAACTCGTTGTTCAACCTTCAACGAAGGCACACCTATTTACGCATGTCTTTCGAATGCCCACCCAACCGCGGGGAGGACATGCAAACTCCACACAGAAGGCACTCCCCACATTCCAACCGAGAATCGAACAGGAGAACCTCTTGCTGTGAGGCAACAACGCTACCGCTGCACCATCAGATATGCAGGTGAAATCACTCTAATGGATGCAATGGAGAAAGAATTTAAAAGCTTGTTTATAAAGGCAAAAAGTAGAAAGCATAAAAAGGTGGTTTATTGCAAAATATCCAAAAATCTAAAATTATGTCATAATGTAATATCAGTTCTTTGCAAATAGATGGGGCAGAAGTGGAGGCACTAGCAGATTTTATTTTCTTGATCTCAAAGATCACTGGAAATGGTGATTGCAGCCATGAAATTAAAATGCTTGATTTTTAGATGGAAGGGTATTGCAAATATGAATAACATTTTAAAAGTAAAGATATCACATTGTCAACAGAGGTCCATATAGTTAAAGCTATGGTTCTCCTGGTAAAGTATGACTGTGAGAGTTGGGCTATAAATAAGGCCAGAAATCTGATGGTTTGAATTGTGGTGTTGGAGAAAACTTTTGAGAATTCTGTGCACTTGAGTTATTAGCAGAATGTTTGTTAACCCGACATATAAATAAATTTAGATTTCTGTAGCTGTACTTGAAAAAAGTAATGCATCAGAGACAGATGTGTCTACATTGATGTAAACACTCATTTGATAGTTTGCAATATTTTTATAGTCACACGGGGTATTTAGTGCTGTTGATATAATGTAGCATGCTCAAAAAGTAGTTTTATTTTGATTTCTGTTTATCTGTAACCGTAGGTTGAAGTGCCTTCATTAATTTGTCCCAGCTGTTGTGACCATGGGATTGTCAGGTGTCCAAGTATTTAGAACAATCCCTTCAACTAAATAATTTTATTATAAAAACAAGATAAGTCCAGTTCCGAATCCCATTCAAAAAAAATTAACCCCAGAGCATTCCTTTTATAGGTTTTGTTAGGATAGGTGTTGTCATCCTTAGACTTCTTCAGATCCATTTCTTACATCTGTAAACATACAGACATAACCAGTATAAAAAATATTGATTTTACAGTTTACAAGTTTGCTTACAGTAATAAATGTTTATACAAACTAAAACTTTATACAGTGTGGTAAAGCATTGTATATTACTGTATCATGCTCGTGGAGACAGCAACAGAAAGATGGGCATTTTGCTGTGCAACAATGGTAGTTCACTAAGTAATGTAGTTTTATTAAACTGAAGGAAAACTTACTGGTGTAGGCTTGTGTGTGTGTGTGTGTGTGTGTGTGTGTGTGTGTGTGTGTGTGTGTGTGTGTGTGTGTGTGTGTGTGTGTGTGTGTGGTCCTCCTTTTGCGTTCTTTCAAATGGAATAATTGCTCATTACTAACTTTACCTGTGGAAAGCCTCTTTATCCAAAACAGAAAAATGTATCTGTCTGTCTGAAAAGAAACAATACTCTGGTCATTGTTTGCATCACTGTTATTTACAGTATTTCACTTCAGTTTTACAACATTTTGACACATCACAGGGCAAAAACCATCACAATATGTTACAATGTTTTACACTAAGAAGGTTTGTGATCTGCACTGTAGTGGCAGAACAGGTAGCTTACATCCTTCTAAGTTGGGAACTGCTGATTGAGGGCTCAGTGTCTGTTATTCTAAAAGTGTATTAATTCTGGTTTAAGCACTTGGGCTTCAGGCCAGTTATTTTACATTAAGAGGGTTCGTGGTCTGCACTCTTGTGGGAGGAGAGGCTGGACTCTGCCCTTCTGAGCTGGGAATTTCTGGTTAAAGGCTTATAGTGCCTGCATATTCGAACTGCTTCTTACTGAAATTGGTACACCTTGTTTGCTGTAGCATAGACTAGATCCAGGCCTGCTGAATCTATCTTTATTTGTATAATCTGAGCACTAATCCAGGCATTCTTTACAGTATTCAATTGTATTTATTACTGCTTGGTAGTAACTTGATTAAATTGTAGCTATCATTCTAAGTCTTTTGGATTAAGCACTTGGGCTTCAGACCAGTTATTTTACATTAGGAAGGTTTGTGGCCTGCACTGTGGTGGCAGGACTGGTAGCTTACATCCTTCTAAGTTGGGAACTGCTGATTGAGGGCTCAGTGTCTGTTATTCTAAAAGTGTATTAGTTCTGGTTTAAGCACTTGGGCTTCAGGCCAGTTATTTTACATTAAGAAGGTTTGTGGTCTGCACTCTTGTGGGAGGAGAGGCTGGACTCTGCCCTTCTGAGCTGGGAATTTCTGGTTAAAGGCTTATAGTGCCTGCATATTTGAACTGTTTCTTACTGAAATTGGTACACCTTGTTTGCTGTAGCATAGACTAGATCCAGGCCTGCTGAATCTAGCTTTGTTTGTATGCTTGTTGTTTGCTTGTTATTTCCTTGAAACGCTAATTCCACCTAAAATGCGGCTTTTCAGTGCTTCTGTGGATCCCTAGTGATATCTGCATTGCTTACTGTACCTATTTCCTTGTTTCACTTGAAAGAAAGTTACTGTTTGTCGTTTTTGCATTCAAGTTACCTGTAACACATTGCATTTAAGTTACCTGGCACTTGCTCACTAAAGCAATTATATAAGTCAGCACTAAAAAATTAAAAGCTCTACACCCTCACAAACTCCCCTTGAGTACCTTGTTCCCCATTGGCCCTTTTTTTTCAATTATAAAGGAATTCCTAATACTATTCTAGCATGTCCAAAGGTCAGTTGTCAATCTCCTCTCCAGTCCAGATGGTGAATCTGGGAATCTTGAGGCAGTGTTACAACTGTCTCATGTACACAGACAACCCTCTCCTCCTCCCAACAAATTCCAACACATGTGAGAGATGCAACCATATAGCCAAACTGGAGGCTAAGCTCTCTCAACCCAGTACTGGCGTAACCAGTCAGGAGGAGAAGGAAACCACACTCACTACAATTCCAGTCTCACATAGACCTACCACGACAGCAAACCAAACACATAAACACACAAAAACATACTCAGAGGCTCTAAATAAAAATCTGCTTAAGCAGCAGAGACCTCCAAAGCAGACACCCAAGCAAACGCTACCCCAAAACAAAACACGTGCAACACATAGCTCACAAAGCCAGTGTGCCGAACAGTCACAGTCCTTAAGGCTAAACAACACACCTGATACACTTGTAATAGGTAACTCTATCGTTAGGCACACTGACGTCCCGCTCACCAGGCTGAACAAGGAGAAGGTCACGGTGAGCTGCCTGTCTGGCGCTAGGATCCGCCACATAACACAAGCACTCAGGTCACTCCAAGGCAAGTACAAATATGACTCAGTCATTGTCCATGCTGGTGTGAATGACCTGAGATGTACCTTCCTGGACTACATGGAAAGAGACATAGAGGAGCTCTCTGAGCATGTAGCCCAGACCGTTATGACCCTGACCTTGAGTAGCATCTTACCCTCACCAAGAATGATGCCACAATATGAAGACAAGATGATCAATTTCAACAATTGGCTTAAGTATTGGTGTCATTCAAAGGGGATCCAATGCCTGTCAGCCTGGGATGACATGCTCGACAAGCCACGATGCTTCGCTAGGGACGGCTTGCACCTGTCACCCCTGGGCTTTCGGATATTGGCAAAGGCTCTTGCTAGTCCCATAGTGCCTTTTTTAGGCAAGGCTCAAAAGACAAACCCACCTCCATAGGTATCACAAGGGATAAGAAACTAAGAGTAATGCTATTCAATGCCAGAAGTCTAAACCTCAAGATGCATGCACTCGAAACTCTTCTTAGCATGGAGAACATCGATATCTGTGCAATAACAGAAACCTGGTTCAAGGCTCCCGAGAACACCCCAACACTACCAGGTTATACCTCATACCATGCTTTTCGGACCCAAAACTTGGACCGAACCACAAAAGGAGGGGGAGTATCAATATTCGTCAAAGATACCCACACCTCCAGGTTGGTGGCACAGCACGAAGCATCAGAGACGCTCCATGTGCAGCTAACAGTGGGTAAAACTGCCTTCCAGTTTATAGCCTGCTACAGACCACCCTCCCAAACCCAGGAACCCCACTCGGCCTTCCTGAGAACACTGGAAAATATGAAGGTCTCTCCAAACACCATTATATTGGGCGAATTTAACTACCCAAACATAGACTGGGAGCATTACTCTAGCTCCAACACCCTAGCCCAAAGGTTCCTAGAATTTATAAACTCAAATGCTACGGAACAACTTGTTACCACTCCCACAAGAGGGGAAAACATACTGGACCTGATCATCACCAACATGGGGACTCTATGCTCCAGACCAGAAGTGTATCCCTCACTGGTAAGATCAGACCATAAACTTATCTCACTGGATATTCGCATCCCGACCCCACCCCCTGCCCAGAAAACCACAGTGAAAAACTTCTCTAAAGCAAATTTCACACTCCTCATAACCGAGGTGGAATCCTTCAAAGCCCCCGGGCCTGTGGAAAATATGGCCCAGACCACAGAATCCTTTATAAACGCATTCTATGAACACCTTCAGGAATGCATGGATCATGCAATCCCAAATAAAACCAAGACCCAATCCTCCAAAGGCAGACATCCTGTCTGGTGGACCCCAGCCATAAACAAACTGTACAATAGAAGGAGGAAGCTACTACATGATAGAGCAAAATCCCAAAAAGGGAAGGCATCTCTGATCAGTATTAGCAAAAAACTACGGGCACTCATAAAATCGTCTAAGGCCAGCTTCGAGAGAAAAATTGCACAGGACACTAAGGATAATCACAAGGCTTTCTTTAGTTATGTTAGGAACCTGGGTGGAAATTCCCAGATATGCTCAGAATTAGTCCAAAATGACAAAAAATACACCAAACCCATAGACATTGCCAGCATCCTAGCTGACAGGTTCAGCGCAAACTCCCCCCCCACCAAAAGGGCAAATATCTACCCAGCAGAGTGCTGCCCCCCTGACATCTCAGATGCTCAGATAAGAGCCACCCTCTCCAAAGCAAAAAACACAGCATCAATGGGACCAGACGGTGTCCCGGGCTGCGTCCTACATGAACTCCAAGAAGAGCTAAACCCAAACATAAAACTACTGTTCAATCTCAGCCTTACTACAGGATATGTACCCAAAGAGTGGCGGACAGCAACATTGGTCCCTTTCCACAAAGGTGGTGCCTAACGGATCCTGGAAACTATCGCTCCATAAGCCTGACTAGCTTGGTCTGCAAAGCTGTGGAAAGGATCATCGTGGACCTCATAAATAAAGATATTGGGGACCTACAGACACTGGATCCTACCCAGTTCGGCTTTGTTAAGGGCAGATCCTGCCTCTTAAACCTGGTCAATTTCTTTGAAACAGTCACCAAGGCCATTGACGAGGGGAAGGTGGTCCACACAGCCTACCTGGACCTCGCAAAAGCCTCCGATACAATACCCCACTCGGGCATTATAGATAAGCTCACCAGCTTAAATGTAAACCCCTATGTCACTAAATGGGTTGCAAACTGGCTCAAGGACAGAACCCACATGGTTAGAATTGCTGGAGCCATGTCAGACTCCAAACCAGTTACAAGTGACGTCCCACAAGGCTCAGTCCTGGGACCTCTCTTGTTCGGTATATATTTCTCGGAGGTACAAGCCAACATGGAAGGACTGTGGCTGACCAAGTTCGCAGATGACTGCAAACTGGGCGCCATAATCGACTCTCCAGCCGACACAAGCATCCTCCAAAAGGGCTTCATAGAAACAGACAACTAGTGCCAGAGCCATGGCCTCAAGCTAAACGCCAAAAAGTGTACAGTCATCCCCTTTGGCAAAAACAAAGTGCCCACAAATTACCACATAGGTGGTAATCCATTAAGTACAGAAGAAGTAATTAGGGGCCTGGGGACCCAAGTTGATAGCAATCTCTCATTTGACAACCACGTGGCCAAAGTGGTTAGAAAAACATTTTATATAGCCCACCTAATCATGAAGGGATTCACATCTAGATCAGGGGAGGTCATCGTGCCTCTTTAGTCATCCCTCATCAGGCCCATAATTGAGTACAGTGCCTCTTTTGGGATGTACCTTACCAGACACCTGCAGCAACTGGAAAGACCCTAAAAGTACCTCACCAAGAGGATCAAAGGGCTCAAACAGATGCCATATGCTGCCCGGTTAAAGAAACTCCAGCTCTACTCAGTGGCATACCACCTGCTCAGAGGCGATCTGTGCCTGATGTATAAAGCCATGTCCAACCCGGAATTAATGGACATGCTGCACCTCAGAAAATCCAAATCCCATCGAGCTACGCGCTCGAGAGACTTGAACCTCGGCACTGAAATAAATAGGACATGCTGGAGGGACAGATTCATAACCCAGAGGCTCCCTTCACTCTGGAATAAAATCCCAGTCCAGGTTAGGCAGAGTCCCTCATTGACTCTCTTCAAGAGGAATCTTGATGAGTGGATGGGAGATCGTAGGTTTACCCCAGGTATCACTTCTGTCTCACTGTTAGACAGAGGCACAGTATACTAACCTCGAAAAAGGGCATAGCAAAATTTAAAATGGGTGGCGAAAGCCAAACACACTCTGGCTAGGCTTATAAATGCCCTAGAGCAGATAGCCTAGTATGAACCTATGAATTACCCCCCCCTCCCCCAGCCTGATACCTCTGTTTCAGGCCCAGTAGGTAGACTGTGAGCCATATGTATCTGCTTACTTTGTAGTGGGCTGAGCCTGACTGCTGTTTTAGGGAAAGCATTCAGCTACAAAGTTTAATATTCTTGCCCTGTTGCTTATGTAGCCACATGGGGAGGTATGGTCTGGGAATAGTGTAAAGCCCCTGATAAGAGTGTCTGCTTGATTGCCAAGCATTCTGTATCAACAGTGTAGCACTTGGTATCTGCTCTGCATAGCTTGCTACTTAAAAACGATGATATTCCTTTGTCAGTCTTATGAAAGCACTGCTGTAGGTATACCTCTGATGCATCAGTATAAACTGTGAAAGGTTTGCTGAAACTGGGAATACTAAAACAGGTTCTAAATGTAACCCTTCCTGTAGCTGTTTAAAAGCACTATCTGCTTCTAGTGTCCATTTTACTGTCAAGGCTACCTTCCTTTTTGTTGTCTGTAAGATGTAAGTATTACTGTTAGTATCCAACTAACCCAACAATGCCCTCATTTGTTACTTAGTGCCTGAAATAAGGTCAGTATCTTACTGCTTCTGAATTTGTTTTCCGCGTCTGACCAATTCCTTTACCTGTTACATATCCTCAGTGTTTTACCTGTCATGCCTAATCTGCTTTTGGAGGCATTGACTATTAATGTGGCTTGCCTCAGAGAATCTAATGTAGCCTGTATCTTTGGTAAATAGAGGTTCCAGTCTTCGGAGTATATTACGACTTCATCTAGGTAAGCAACAGCATACTTGACATAGAGCTTTAAAAAGGTTACAGGGGAACTATGTAGTCCAAAAGGGTGGACAGTACACAGGAATAAGCCCTCTGGGGTTCAGAAGGCTGTCTCATCCTGGCACCAGTGGCGTCAGCTGTTAAGAGATTTGCCAGTACCCCTTTCGTCCTCCATAGGCATTGGGTAGATGTCAGCTTCTGAAATGCTGTTCACCTTCTTAAAATCATTAAAAAAACTGATTGTTCTGTCAGAGTTTGGGACTGTTCAACCCACTCTTTGACTCTTCTGTTACACAGTTTGCATAAGATGTGGATATTTCCTCAAGAACAGCCCTTCTCTGTGAGTAGTAGTATGTAAGGTTTTACATTAACCTTTTCTCCTGGAATGGGCTGAATATGGTGTCAAATCAGGTTTGTTCTGCCTGATAGTTCTAAAAACACTTCCTTGCTTCTTAACAAAAACTCTTATAGTCTGCAGTTTCTGTAGCTTAGATGGTGTTCCATCCACTAGCAGTGCACGCAAAAGGTCAGTTTTATTTCTACGTCATTTTCTGTCATTAATTTAAATACAGGGATCTGCAATACTTTCCATGGTTTCAGAGCATTGGTTTACATTTCAAGCATTGCTCGTTACACACTGAGTATAGTGTGAAAGATGGTATCATTGGCTTCTGGCACATGGTTCACAGTGTATATCAACTTTTCTTACAGTGCTGACCTGTGAACGAGTGCTGCCATGGGTCCTGCAAGGGAGGGTTGGTCCATAGTTTGCTTTTCTTAGAGTCAGTGATGCTGGTTCTCATTCTTTTCATACTAATATGGTACAGGCTAACAGAACAAACAGTGCTTCAAATGTAAGTGCAGAACTTTGATAGGGTTTATCTGTTCTGGTCTTCTGTTACAAGTGTGTCTAACCCTGTACTTTACATCATTTAATTTTAAGCTATTTTAAATGGGCCCTGCCACTTAACCAAAACATGTTTATACATTTTATGCTTGATTTCTGTGGAGAGGACCAAAACTAACATCTAGTTTCTAGTTTTGAATTCCCTGGCTCTTACATTTATGTAATACACCCCATTTATGTAGCCTGGGCACTTTCCATGTGTTCCTTTATGATGGGCATCATCACTTTCACCCTGTCTTAAAAGCTGGTATAGTGTTCTATGACACTTTTAATTGTTTATTTTTTTCTTCTTTTGAAGCTTCCCTATCAATGTCTTATAATCTGCTAGGCTCTTGACATATCATAACTGAAAAAGCTGAACGCTGTCAAGGCTTGTGCTACTTCTGATCTAAATTGTCTAGACATAGTAAGGCCTTCTTAAGTTTAATTCTATTGGCTGCCAAAAAAGCAATTACTCAAGAATGGAAGTAAAAATCTAAACAAACTGAGTCTGAAGTACTGAATATTGTAATAGAGGTGAAAGAACTGGAAGTGGGTTCTTTAAGAACTCAGAGGAGCAAATTACATAGAAATTTGTGAGAACAATACTTGCAGAGTAATGTTTAGCAGGACGAGTGAAATTTAAGAGAAGGCAGAAACTGAGAAATGTATGTAATGTTGGACTGAATGACAGTTGTTATAAAGAAAGAAAACAAATGTGCAATGTATAATGAGTTTAAATGAAAAAATGTTACTAAGGTTTGCTTTCTTTTCTGTCAGTGTATGCATGCCTATGGCTTTTGTGATAATTTATTAAACGTGTTAAGGCTTGTAGTACTTCTACAGTAGCAGACAGGAGGTATGATATTAACTAGTCCCAGTTTTTACTGTTGTTCTCATGCAGTTGTACTTGGATTATCCACTGGTATGGTATCAAATAATGCAGCAGAGACTACCAGTCTATAAAGCAATGTATTTTTGCTAAACAGAAAAATGACAGGAGAAATCATTTTTGTTAACCATTTGGCACACACAATAAGAAATTTAAATGGCCTCTTTTTTAAGCCAACAAAAGTCTGTCTCATACCAGTTTTAACACAGTCCAAAGGTACTTTCAAATAGCTTCATTCTTTCTGGATTCCTAATGGAAGGTGTCCAGACTTCAAGTTATTCTGGAAGGTCCTTTATTTTAACTGCAAAAAAACTCCCCAGAGCTGCTGTTCAAAGCAAACTTCTCCTGCATCAAGAGGCTAACTTCTCTAACAGGCGTATAAGCCTTCTTTTGTACAACATTCTAATGGAATAATTTGCTCATCAACAGCAATTCCAGTGGGGAGCCTGTCTAACTAATACAAAAGTGTAGTGGTCTTTCTTGAAGAAAGACTACTGTTTTAATGATATTGTATTTAAGTCAGAGCTTTTACATCATTTAACTCAGTTTTTGCATTTTGATGTCTTGTAGGAAAAGAATTGTCACATTAATTTACACTGTGTATTTTTTCAAGTTACAGCTGTACCTTTGTAATATGTGCAGGGCCAGTTTGCAAAGCAGACTGCTCTTGTTGTGGGGATAGTGAAACATTAATGTAAAGTCTGCCCACGGATAGACAGGACTGGGGTAATAAATGTGAGCATCGTGCTCTCTAATTAAAGTAAACAGGAAACTAGGAGGGCCAATTAAGTCCAGCAAGGCCAATTACAAGGACAAGATACCCTCACAGGCTAAAGACAACCACAAGGCCTTCTACAGTTATATCCAAAACCTCCAATACAGCACACACCAGTGTGCTAAACGTGGTCAGTTTTGCCACCTTCACTGAGCAGAGCGACATAGTGAATTTGTTGACTGACAAATTCAGCAGAAACTTCACCCACACCTCCTCCCATGAAATATCTACTAGCATAACCACCTTCCAATTATTAGCAGGATGCAGGTCCTGGTAGTGAGCACTAAGGCCAAAAACACAGCCTCAGTGGGTCCTGACAGTATCCCAGCTTGCCAGATAAACTGCTTGAAACATGACTTATCAGGGCAACGTCAACTATAGCTTTAAAACAGGCTTTGTGCCAGGAGAAAGGAGGACTGCAGCTGTTATCCCACCTCACAAGGGTGGACCTGCTACACTCTAGGCTAACATTTTTTTTTCTCTCCCTCAGACTCCCAAGCCTTATATACACTTTTCCATCCCTCCATTTCAAAATAATTTTCTGAATAAAGTATTTCACTTTTACGTAGACTCTCAGCTTCTGTTTTTCACCTTTCATATGTCACTTATGTTGACTCTCTGCCTATATTTTTCTACCTTTCTAATTTCTTCTCCTTATCTTCAAATCTTCCCTATTGCAGTCTTTGTCTGTGGCTGTAGTCCTAGTCAATACTTCCTTTACTCTATGTAATTTTATTTTGCATGATTTATATTTTACTTTTCTAAGTGTTTATAGTTGGAGCTTTTCTCCAGGGCCTCAGCTGAAAAAGGTTCTTTGCCCAGTCAGACTTTCCCAGTCATTAATAAATGAATAAAGAAGTAAATATTTAAAGATTTCATCTTAGACCTTACATAATGGGGAGCACTACTGCAATGATAATATCCATCTAGTGACTAGAAATATTAGATGATGTTGATATGCCATTTATTTATATTTTCATATTTCTCTAAATATCTCCGTGATCAAGTGACGTGGACCTGACAGAATTGCTTAGCCTCGTATGAAAGCTTTTGGGCTCAGCGTGTCAAAAATTTGGAAAATGCCTATCTCGACTCTGCTGGCGTGTCATTCCCCGGACAAAAGTCAAACAATTCTTTACATATTCATATATTTAAAAAAATACAGTCCAATCATGTGTGCTGCTATGTATTATAAAAGTAAAAGAAAAATCAGTGACTTACAATAGAGAAAACAATATGCACACTGATAACTGGGCTTAAAACAGTGCACAAAAAAATTACTCTATTTTCATAGTAATTTTGAATTGAACTGAAAAAAATGTGGAATGCAATGCATTTTATTTGATTAACATCAATTAATGACTTTTTTTTGCCGAGTTTTAATAAGTGCAGGGTCACATTTTTCTTGTATTTTTGTTTATTCAGTTTATTTGGTAACTTGGGTGTTGGTGAATGCTGGTGTATCACTGAAAATGTCGTGGCATGTCACCTTTGACACGCATGTCATAGGTTTGCCATCACTGAACTAGATCAATGTCTTTCATAGCCTTTCGAGGTCAGGCTGCAAAATAATGGGCCAGCTGTTTAATGAGCTCATGCTTCAACACCCTTGGGTGTTGCCATATTAGAGCATAAACAAGCTTTTGGCCCTAGGGCAGTGGGTTCACACCCCTTCTGAGTAAGATCCATCTACAAGTGATAGAAGCCAACACTGTCACCGCCCCCTTTGAAGACTGTTAATGAGACGTTGGTGTTGCAGATTTCCAAGGCCTCAGTAGTTTCCTGGCTGCATCATGGCCAGATACCAGTTGCTTGGCACCCACAGTTGACAAGCTTGAGTCTCATGTCAGCAGAGACAATTTTCCTTCCGTGGATAATTTCTATTTCTGTTTTTTCTCTATAGGCCTCATGCTTCTGACAAGGAAGTGGCTTCTTTAGTAATTCCAAACAAATTAATAAAAATAAAAAGACTTAACCTTTGACTATTGTTACCTTTGTACTTGTAGCCTAGCTGTGAACATCTGCTCTCCTGGCATCTGCTTCAGACAGAGATGTTTTTGATTTTTGGCTCTTTGACAAAGAATACACAAAGATGTGGCAGACAACAAGTGTCCCGTCCCCCCCCTCCCCCCGTGGGAGAGCTAGCTACCTTTTGTACTACTGTTCCCAGCAGAATAAAGGGGTCTGCTCTGAACAGCCCAACTTGGTTATCTGAGAAGAAGAGGACCTCGTATTCTACCCAGTTGCATTCCTTTTTGGGTTATGACAGATGAAGAGAGCTCTTTGTCTATGGGTGTTCTTCACTCCTAGAGCATACCTCCTTTGGGAGACTCTGAATTTCTATGTGAGAACATTTTAAATTGGGAGTTGGAGCCATTATAGACTCAAAAAAAATTATCTGAATTAATTGTATATCGGGCAACCCAAACCAAAAGCTATTTTTCAGTCTTTCAGGCTTTTGAAGATTCCTTTGAAAATGCATCTCTGAAGCTGGATTCACATGAACTAGCTTAACGCAGCATTCAGTCCTTGTCAGAAGATGTTGAGGAGCAACTTCTGAATGCTCCCCTGGACAATTCTTATTTATTCCTACACAGCAGGAAGTATTTAAAAGGCTGGAGGAGAAAGATACGAGGATACTGTAAAACTCTTCCATTACTCTGTACACAAATACAACACACATTTTCTGACCAGTGATCCTTTTATTAGAAACAGTTCTGGGGCAAGCATTTTAAACAGAAAAGAACCTTTGAGAGGCTGTGATGATGAGGTGGCAGAGTCTGAAATGAACAGACAGTGATGGGGGATATGGTCCTGCACCCAGCCTGCAGTGTTATCCCACTTTTCTCCCATTCTTCCCATTCCCACATCTGTTAGGAGAGAACTTTTCCCCACTTCAAAACCAAGAGGTTTATGTCAGATGCATACCTGGTCGTGGTGGTGGAGCTTATTGCCTCGGATTACAGATTAGAATTCAGATCCTTTCCCTTTTCACAGAGATGCTCCCCATAACAATAGCATTAGTAGATCCCCACCCTACAGAAAACTTTGTCTTCAGAAGCAGTAAAAAAAAAAAAAAAAAGAGTCCCTCTAGAAGACCAAGAAATAGGATTTTATTCAAGGCTGTTCCTGATCACTGGGACAGAAGGAAAGACCCTGACCACTCCTTTTAGACCTGCCTAAGCTAAACAAGTTTCTGCTGGTGATAAAGTTCAGGATGCTCGTTCTTCAGTCTGTCCTCCTCTTACTGTTGCCGGATGACCTAATCCAGACTAGCTGTGATTGATTAAACAAACAAGTAGGACCTATAACTTCAAGCATGATGTTCTTCGTGTTTCACTGTTGCAGTCATCACATTTGGGTTATCTGCCTACAGTAGCCCTCAGTCGGCCTGATTATCAAAGTCTTGGGTCCTGCATCGGTTGTTGGCTCATCTTCCGTGATGTCAGGTAGTCAGGGGTATAAAGCATGCAGCTGACGCCATTACATCAGTCTTTCTTGCCGTGCAGTGCCCGAAGTAGAAGCAGTTCTTAAGTGCCGGTTGGCCGACTCCTGAAATTTTCATTTTCAAGTTTCAGAACTGAAGTCTTCAACTAAGCTAAATACCCCGTTGGGGAAACTTTTTCTTGCTCTAAACCAATGTCAGTAAAAGTCAATAATTGTATTTCTTGTGTAAAGCAAATACCTCATAACGATTATCATTCCTTGTCTAGGCCCTGACCACGACGTACCTCGCTGTCGGTTTTGTGCCTTATTTAAAGACACGAAACTATTCGTTGTCTGTACATTTTCTCTTCTAAATATTTTGGTACTCGGTTCAATTATCCAGATATGTCTTTGGTAAGCCACACAACTACCGACATTCTGAAAAAACGCAAAGATAAAGACAGAGACCGGCTGCCTAGGTCCAAAGCTGCCAACGACGCTTCTCCTAAGCTAGTCGCCAGTTCGCCGGTACTCAGTGTGGTGCTTTCGCAGCCCCTGATACCCGCTACTTCAAATTCACAGGCCTCTACTGAGACCCATTCGGAGACCAGTATGCCGTGAGATGCTTCAGCTGTGGAACCTGTGGATGTCTCTGCCTTGGATGGGTCCGGAGCCGCTGTGCAGATAACCGGCTTCTGATGGTGTATTCAGGTCTACTGACTTGCATATTAAACCAACGTCATCTTCTTCTTCTTCTAGGCCTAAAACTCAAACCATGCCTAGGAAACTGATGCCCAGACTGCATGGTCAGGGCTCTATGGCTAAAAAACAAATGAGAAAAATGGCTGAAGACCTTATTACTTTAATCAGGGGAGGCCAACCTTCCCCCTCTAAGAGACCAAGGACTGAATTTGCTTATGATACTTCTGACCAGGACTCTAAAATTTCTGTCTCCTCTGATGACCAGGATTTACCCTTATCTACCTATGAGGATTCTGATGCAGAGGACTCTATTCCCTCTGCTTCTCCCCCAGAGGATTTTTCCTTTGGTGAAACCTTGCATATTTCTAGGGAGCATTTTTACTGGGAAAGCCAGCATTACTTTGATTCTAAAAAGAGACTTAAGAGATTTCATATTCCTGCCCGAACACAGGCCCCTAGCTATCCCTCCTGTGCTGGACATTGTTGACAATGCATTTTCGGAATCTAGCTTGGCCCCTGACTCTTTACCTCCTGCTCCCAGAAAACTTAATAGATATTACAGGGTTCCTGATTCTCACAAGTTCCTTTTTAAAAATCCTACTGCGGATCCTGAGACCATTTCACAGGGACCCAAGGGCATTAAGGCTACTATTGCCAAAAATCCTACCCCCTCTGATAGAGATTCCAGGGCCCTGAATAGATGGGGTAAGAAGGTATACACCTCTGCAACCTTGGCCATCAGGACCATAAATTGCCAGTTTCATATGTTAAAGTATCAGCAGCATATTATTGGATTGCTTAAACAGAAAATGATGATTCCTGATTGTGCTGAAAATAAGGATTTACAGGATTTAATGTATTCTGCTGAACAGGTTTGAAAACATACTTTGCAATTTGGTTTTGATTCACTAGAGGCATCTTGCAGGGCTGCTGTCACTGGGTCTGTACTTAGAAGGCATGCTTGGCTTAAGGAGCAATCTTTGGCAGATCATGTTAAAACTAAATTGCTGGATGCTCCCTTAAATCAGGACCGCCTGTTTGGTGACAAAGCAGAAGAAGATCTTAAAAAGATGGAGGAAAAATCTAAATCTATGCAAACTGTTAAAAGATTTCTTACAAGTGCAGCCTCCTAGATTTAGTAGGCATTGGCCCTCAAAAAATTGGTACTTTCCTGCCTCTTCCAGGCCTTCTCAGTTCAAACCCAGAACCAGCAGAACACCCAGGCTCCAGTCCCAGGGTACTCACAGGACTAAACAGTGGGGGGCTCCCACTTCCAAATCGGAGAGTAGTAAGACTCCCCCCTACGGTAAGCTGTCTCAATGACTTAACTTTAAAACTTCCAAGCGCTTCTCAACTGACTGCTCCTTTAGGGGGAAACATTGCTCTTCAAGCAAAAAACTGGGAACTCATTACCCGGGACAAATGGGTTTTAAACATAGTTTAACAAGGATATAGATTTAACTTCCACTCGTTACCAAACCCAAATGGTTGGCCAGATCTACCCCCCAAATCAGTGGGCAGATGCTCAAAAGCAGGTACTCTCTCTCTTAAGATTAAAGGCTATTCAGACTGTACCAGAAGAGGAAAAGAGACAAGGTTTCTACTCAAGACTTTTCATGGAACCCAGAAAAGACAACTCATGGCATCCTATCCTGGATGTGTCTGTCCTAAACACCTTTTTGGTGATTCCAAAATTCAAGATGGTAACTCTTCACCAGTTGCTTCCCATGATAGGCAAAGATGCCTGGTTAGCAACACTGGATTTAAAGGAAGCCTACCTGCACATCCCAATCAGGGAATCTTGCAGAAAATAACTACGCTTCAAAGCAGGCTGCATGCACTATCATTTCTCTGCATTGCCCTTTGGCTTATCTACTGCACCCAGGGTATTCACAAAGTGCCTAGCTCCAGTCATTGCATTTTGCAGGCAAATAAATAATCAGATATACCCATACCTGGACGATTGACTAATTCGGGCAGAAAGCCAGGACATACTTCTAAATCATCTGGCATTTGTACAAAAGGTGTTAACTTGTCTGGGGAACACCATAAACGAAAAGAAATCACATCTGGTACCCTGTCAACAAATTGTATTCCTGGAATCAAGCTTGAACACAACTTCCCAGATGGCTTTCCTCACGCCAGAGAAACAAATTAATTTGACAACTTACTTCAAACTAGTGGCCACAAAAACCCTGCTATCTGCAAGGCAAATACTGCAAGCCTTGGGGTTCATGGCTTCATGCATTCTACTAATTTCATATGCATGATGCATATGAGGAAACTGCAGTGGTATCTAAAAAGTCTATGGTGTCAACATTCGGAGGATCTAGAAGCAATAATTCCTATCATACCTTGCCTACGGTTAGAATTCCTTTGGTGGGCCGAGGCCTGCCACCAAAACAAGGGACTACCATTCAGTCTACCCCCTGCCGCCCAAACCCTAACAACAGACGCATCAGACTATGCATGGGAGGCTCACCTGGCAGGGATATGCATTCAGGGCAAATGGAACCCAAGTCAAATGCACCTGCATATCAATCAAAAAGAAATGCTAGCAGTACAGAATGCTCTGACAGCCTTCAAGGACCACATTTTTCCAGGACAATTAATGGTAAAGACGGACAACACCACTGTTATGTGGTACATAAACAAGCAGGGGGTTACCCATTCTTACCCCCTCTGCAGACTAGCCATGGCTCTGTGGAACACAGCCTTGAGCTACCAAGTTCATCTAAAGGCTCAATTCCTGCCAGAAAAACTAAATACACTGGCCGACGAACTAAGTAGAAATCTCATGGACCCACATGAGTGGAACATGGAACCAAAGATTTTCAACATGTTGATCAACAAATGGGGTATCCCAGATGTAGACCTGTTTGCCTAATTGGACAAATTCTGCACAAGGACTCCCCACAAACAAGCTTGGAAAGTGAATACTCTGTCCTTCAGCTGGAAAAATCTATCAGTTTATGCCTTTCCCCTCTGCCTCTCCTCTCCAAAGTACTTCTAAAGATCAAACAGGACAAACCAAAGATGATACTGAATGCACCCGATGGGTCACGCCAACACTGGTACCCCCTCTTGCGCAGTGTGTCTCAGCTGGCCCCATGGCACCTACCTCAGACCCCTACCCTGCTGTCTCAGCAGGAGAGCCAAATTCTGCACCCCCCAGCTTCAAACTCTGAACCTGGCAGCCTGGCTAATTACCTAATCTCTCCGTTACCATCCCTTTGTAAACAAGTGTTGGATGTCATTTTGGAGGCAAGGAGGCCTAGTACTAGAAAATCTTGTGGTGAAAAATGGAAAAGATTCTGTGCCTGGAACCAAACTCAAGGGATGGCCACAGCAGCGCCCAATTTACCTCAGATTCTTCAATACTTAACTGAGATGCTTCACAAGGACCTTTCCTTTTCCTCCATCAAAATTCACGCCTCAGCCATTTCAGCCCATTACAACACAGAACCACCCCTCTTTTCTCATCCACTGCTCAAGCAGTTTCTCAAAGGGGCCAAAAACTTAAGGCCACCCAGGAGAGCCCCATCTCCAGCCTGGGACCTTAATTTTGTATTGGAAAAACTCACTCTTCCTAATTTTGAGCCAGCTGCAATTGCAGAGTTAAAATTCCTTTCTTGGAAAACCACTTTCCTTTTAGCAATCACTTCAGCAAGAAGGGTATCTGAATTACAGGCCCTTATGGCAGTGGAGCCTTTCTTCATCTTTCATGCGGACAGGGTGTCCCTCAGGACCAATCCCTCTTTCAGGCCCAAGGTGGTATCCAGTGTGGCTCTTAATCAGTCCATTAATTTGCCAACCTTCTTTTCTAATCCACAGAACAAAGGGGAACGGATACTGTACTCCTTAGATGTGCACAGACAACTTAGATTTTACTTGGACAGGACTAAACCTCAAAGGAAATCGGAACAACTGCTGGTGGCATTTGCTGCAGGGGCAGAGGGGAAGGCTATTTCAAAGCAAACCATTTCTAAATGTATAGGCCATTACATTAATTTCTGCTATAAGCACCATGGAAAACCTATCCCACAGGGGATTAGACCCCATTCAGCCAGGGCTGCTTCTACCTCTACAACCTTTCTCAGAGGTGTCCATACCAGAGACATCCTAGAAGCTGCTACCTGGAGATCTGTACATACTTTCACCAAGCATTACCATTTGCCAATTTTCTCTAAATCCAGAGCTGACTTTGCCACTGCACTCTTGCAGGGCCTTATAGCTGCTCCTAATGCTGTCTAAATTCCTCCTCCCATCCTTAGCTTTGGGACTCTACCCAAATGTAATGACTGCAACAGTGAAACACAAAGAACATAGTACAGTTGTGTACACTTACCATAAATGTAGATGTTCGAGTGTATTCACTGTTGCAGTCCTGGTTACCCTCCCTCCAGCCCCCTGACTTCTTTTGGCTTACCTCTGTTCTCATTTACTATACTTAAAAGCTTTTTGGTGTATTTGCTTTTTTGTTGGAGGTATAACCGTGTATATTTATATTTAATTGCTTTCCATTAAGGGGGACACCTGACATCTGGGGCAAGAAAAACTGATGTAATGATGTCGGCTGCATGCTTTATACCCCTGACTACCTGACATCACGGAAGATAAGCCAGCAACCGAAGCAGGACCCAAGACTTAGATAATCAGGCCGACTGAGGGCTACTGCAGGCAGGTAACCCAAAAGTGATGACTGCAACAGTGAATACACTCGAACATCTACATTTATGGTAAGTGTACACAGCTGTACTTTATGTACCTTCAGTCTTCAGCTCTTTAGCAGACCACATGAGCTATCTAAGCTGAGCCATTCCCATCTGCCAGAAATGAAGACTAAATCTAGAATCCTTCTGCAAGTTGATCATGACAAGTGACACCACAGAGAAACCAGTGTGATGATGTTTTGGGTTAATATAAAGGTGCATGTTATATTATGCTGTTATGAAGGTTAGATAGCTGAAATTGACTGGCAATGAAAGTAATACAAGTGAGTAACTAGACACTCCTGAAATGGTGTAATGCAGTCTTAATTATCATATATGTAGAAGATAAACTACATTGCACAGACTGTCTGTAGTAGTAAATTAAACCAGTGCTTTTTGAGTGGCAAAACACTTTTTCTACTAGCAAAATTCTACTTTTGTTTGTTAATGTTATGTTTTCTATAAAGTTTAAATCCTATATTTTTCTGTTCCCCAGATACCCATAATGGCTCTCCAGAAGATGCTAAACCTGATGAAGAGCTGGCGTTTGTAAATAAGGATGCTGTAGAAAAACTAGCCTTAGGTCTCATTTCACATTACTTACCTGGTCTTCAGCATTCAAAGAAGACTTTACATGAACTTACGTAAGTGTTGTTTCATTTCATAAGGTGGATATTGTATTGTCCAGGTCTGTCTACCTCTCATGTACATGTTGTTAAAGCTTTGTTTAAGCCAAGTTCTAGAGTGTTATGGACAGCAGTCGCTTCTTCTTCTTTGTAGTGTATGAATAGCCTTCATAAAGGTTCATAAGTTCATATATTAATACTAGGCTAACTGCCCTTGTGGACCATGTTAAGCCTAGCCATTTACCCCACGTGGGAATCAAACCATGCACCTTGTGTTAGTAAGGTAAACACCTTAACCACTATGTCAACTTCATACCCCATTAGTCGAAGTTTTTTCATGTTTTGTTTAGCTTAAACAAAATATCAGTTTATAGAGGTTGTTTTTGATTTTGTTTATAAATTTCCCTGTAGCTTCAATGTAGTCCTCTTCTACTTTAGCCATTGAATATTTTTGAATTGACAAATGTAAAAGACAAAAAATAAAAAGTGGTTATTGGATAAAACTGCTAGTATAGTGGCTTATGATGTTATTTAACTACGTAACCATTGTCTGCCCCCCAAAAAGAAAGATGTACAGAGGTGACATGAATGATTCTAGCATCAAGACTATTAAGTTAGACATGCCTCAGTGTAGCAATTAATTGTAAAATATTCAGAATGTACTGAGATAGGAAAAAGCACTCATAAAAGAAAAGCATTGCTTTTCATTGTAGAAGACAAAACAGAATTTAATGCTATTGTAGCAGATAGGCTTGTGCTTTTCCCACATTGGTAGTTGTCTCAAATTTTTGTCACAGGGCTTGGCTAGTCTTTGAATAAACTCTACCTTGCTGGTATTTCCTGTTTCCATCGATGTTCAAATTCTGTTATTTAACAGTATGAAATTTAAATTTACTACCAGACAGCCAAATTAATCTCTCTACTGCATAGTCCTCAGAAATGAAACTGGCTGGAATTCTCACAGTATTTCATGTTCACACATTTAAAAGTACCCATAGAATCCTGTTCTTTCCAGAAAAATGCCCTTCCTCACTCCAGTACTACAGTGGTAAACCCCCACAAGATCCCTTCACTCAGCAGATACAGATCTACTTGAGAAAAAAAGAATCATTCTATGTATCTAGTGAATCCCCATATTCCACATATACATCTAGAAAGCTGACCTCTTTTCCCCTTACTGTTAGGCAAATACCTACCCCCATCTCATTTAAAAACAAACTAATAGACTAATTACATAATTCCTAGCACTACGCTTGTTCCAGCTTCCCAGGTTTTCTCTGCTTTTTTTACTCCTTTTCATATATTACTTCGCTTAGTCTGCTACCTTAAACACTGTCTTCCATCTGTACAGCTCACTGACTTTTGTTACATTCTCCCAAAACTCAACCTTCATTTTTCTTACACTAAAACCATCTCTACTGACCTTTCCCAAGAATCTTTCTCTATATAACTGATCTTTCATACTCCAGTCTCACTGTTGGTCATAATCTACCTTATGTCACTAACACCTCTATATCCTTCTTTCTCTTTACGTATTAAATTATCACCGTTTTATTAACTGTGTAGCCTACCCACCTGAGAATTATCATTATTTCTTATTCACTGCATATGTTTTTTTTTTTGCAGTTTATTTTTTCTTCAACTTTTGTATCATCAATATTTTTCTATAATTACATGTAATCACCTGAGAATGACCATCATTTGTTATTTACTGTTTACATGGTTTATAAATTATATTTTCATTTTTTTCTTACTATGATATGTAATTTGACGGAGCTTTTCTCCTTGGTCCTCCTCTTAAAAAGGATAGCTTAGTCGCAGCATTCCAGTAAGCAAAGACAAATAAATAAATACGGCCTTTCTATAGTGTACCTTTCTTATAAGATCTCCGCTCAGGGAACCTGTCCTTGTGTCGGTACTATATTTGGTACTAGAAAAATGTATGCTATGAGGATGTACCTTCTCATTCCATAACTCAAATATGTGCTTATCATAACAGTAGATCTGGATGTGTATGTCTGTAGTTGTTAACATACCCACCTACCTTCTTCCACCTCTTGCAGACTTAGTCTGGAGATCAATTTCTGTGCTTTGTCTGTACTTTGTATGGTATACCAGAGATCTGGAGAGGAAGGCCTTCATATACAGAGCATAATGGGTATAGGGGAGGAGTTTTAATAGTCTGGGGAGAGATTTAATAGCCTAGGGAAGTTTTAGATGCCAAACTGCCTATCACATAGCATTAATCCGACAGCTGGCGAGGATGGATCTCCTTATCCAGATCTGCTGTTATGGTAAATGCTGTCTTTTGTGTACAGCTGTTCAAGACAACTACTCCACCATTTTTTTTTTTTCATTTGAGAACAGCGTGGGGGAAGCCACCCAAGTTATATTATTTAGGTTATCGGAGTACAAAGCAGGATCCTCTTTAAGCGCCAAATGTCTGACAGTAACCATATAAATATATATCTGTGAGACCCAGATCTGCTCTGCATAGTCTAATGATAGACATTGCATATCAGATCTGAAGAATAATTTGTAAAATATTGGTTATAATTAATGACCCTCAACCTTATTAATTCAGTATCCATATAAATATGGATAATGATAACCACAGTGAAACATTAATAAAGTACCTAAACTGACTTTGTTCTGTTAACTAAAAATGGATGTATTGTGTTAAAAACAACAAAGATTGGGAGCCCTACAACACTGCTAATAAGTAAATAGCAGTCCAGCCAACAAGCTGAAATAAAAAGACTAAAAAAACAGAAAAAGAGCAAATCTCGATGATCACTTTTCTCCTTCAAACTTCTTTTTTTTTTGCAGGGGGCAAGCTCTCCACACCCATGAACTTATAACTCTGAGATTGCCATAACTCAGGGAAAAGGGAATATTCCAGGAAATGTTCATCTCAGACTTAGAATAAGTATATGTAAGCCTGTTATTTGGCCATTCGGTCTTCATCTTTCAGGACTCACTTTAGTGGGTTCCGAGATTTCAGATGTTTACCATTTTTATTGCAGTTTCTGTAAGATGGGCTAGAACATCTTAACTCAAGTCCACAAATCACAAAAAAAGATGCTGCTTGCTTTGGAAGAACTGACATTTGACATCACCTTATAGTAATAGCTGTTTTTTTTTTGGACGCATAATGCCCATGACATTTTGATAACACTTTTGATAACTATTATTGGTAACAATCTTAAGTGCTCCTTAACACTGACTAAAATGAGCTGTATTAAAATATACCTTATAATGAGACAGTAGAACTTAGCCATGTATATCTGCAACTTTTTTACATATTGTTCTAGTCCTTTTTATTTTGTAGTTATATTTGCATGCATCAGATGTAACATCTTAATACTGAAAGGCTGTTTGAAAAGAGTACATAAAAAGTACATCATAGTCCAGGTATATTTTGCAGTACTTTAACAGTATAATTGAGCTGTCTTTGTTACTGTCATGGTATATGGACACTTCTTAGACTTATGCAGACACAAATCACAGCTTTAAATTTATATTTTATCTGCCATTACATTTTTCTCAAAACTTGTTTTTATTAAACTTTTAGAAGTAGATTCTAGCAGTACACATTGGAAAAGTTTTAATCTTAAAGGATGAAATGCTTAATAATAATGCAGCTACATAACCTGTTTACTGAGGTGAGAAGTATAAAAATGTGAAGGGTAGGAACAAATAAATAAGTGGCAACAGTACAAGATATTAATAACCAGGAGATATGCAGAGAACAAACAACATTCGATTCATATTTAGGAAGTCTGGATGAAGGTTAGAAATTTGTAGTGTCAGGCGAAGGTCAACATTATGACAGTGATATGTTAATGATACTCTTATTTAACTTAGTGTGGGAAGTGGTGCTAGTGAGTGGTCCAGCAACAAAGTGCAAAAAAACAAAGGCATGGCAGCAGTAGTGAACCTTGCTGACTGAGGCAGCCAGTCATTTTAGCTGGACACCGCACACCAATAGCAGGCTAAAGAATAACAGTTCTCAGAGTTGGTATCAGCACTGCCTTCCTTTCACAGTGTCCACCTCCCACTTCCAGTGCACCATTCTAAAATAAAAATATATCCATCTATGGTAGAAGACTGTAAATTAGTTGGTGAATACACATCATTATAACAGTAAAGCAACAGTAGATCTGTGAGATCTGAAGAAGCACCTGTGGTAGGCATGGAAGCACCTTTCCTTTTATTTCTCTGTGTTAATTTAATAAAACTTATCTTTTTTATACATTGTGTCATGCTGTGTTTGGCTGGATACTTCCGTTGTTTTACATTTTGGACTTCTGGTTAATCCAGCCTTCGCATGTTAACACTTTTGTTTTTTGCTATAATTATAACACTGTTTGTTGTTAGAAAAGCATAATGAAAAACACTTGGACATTTAAGAGAAAACCTGATAATTTATTGAACAGACCATGCATTACATGATCTTTGACATTTACTTTAATTATCTTTTAAAGTGTACTTTAAACTATCTTTTAAAATGTTTTTTTAAAGTCCCTTTTGTAAAAGGGGACTACTGTTTGAATACGGATCAATTAATTATAAGTGTATAGCTATCAGTTTGAAAGAACATTTCAAGGTTCAAACTTTATACAGTGGTTTAAGTCAGATGTGCCATAATTCAGATAGCCATCGGTGTGGGTTTTGATTTTTTTTTTTTACTGCCCTAACATTCCTATGTGTATGGTGCAATTTAGGGGAGGGCATGGCAATGGGCTGTCCGCGAAGGACATCCCCTCATTTCCGCAAGGGGCATTCCCTGCAAAAAGTGACACCCCACCCCAAAGCACAGGAGTGGATTCACCTGTTAAGGAAATCACACCCACCCAGAGTGTTGCCAAGTGCATGAAACCCTTTCTAACCCCAGTAGAGAGTGACAGTCACTTCACTCCTCCCATCCTACCTGGCCTGTTAAGTGTCTGGACCTCTAATCAATCCTTGGTCACCTGTGTCACATGGTCAGGGCTCCCTTCATCTATGCCACAGAGCCAGGAAAGCATTGAGCATTTTATTACAGTTCCTATAAGTTGGACTTGACATTTTATAGCAGTAATTGTTTTGGTTAGCTAAAACAAATTCTGTTTTTTTTTCTTGTATAAAAGATGGCCATATCATTTTAAACAGGATGGCATTTTGATCAGATTTCTATTAATAATAGCTGTCACAAGTGTTTACTACCCTTTAACACAGGCTGAAATGAGATGTAGGAAAATATACCTTGTAACACGATATTAAAACTTGGCCTTATGTTCTTGTAGCGTTTATGTATATTGTACCAGTCCGAAAAGTCTGTTTTTGTTGTTAAGATCAGCAGTAATGTATCTACAAGTAGAATATAACAACACTCTAAAGGTAGCATGCCTAAAATGAATACATTGATCAAATTGTAGCTCATGTGTGTTTTGCATTGCTTTGTAGTACAATTAAAATATCTGCATTAATACTTTGATATGTGGACACTGCTTAAAGTTGTACAGATACAAATCAGAATTTTAATTAGTTTTTATGATTGTATTATTGTTATTATGCTTGTCATTTTTTAAAGGTCCGTGTTTTTAATTTAATAATGATTTTTGAGAAAAATTTAATGATCAACAAAGAACAAACAAAACCAAAATAATGAAAATCCACCAACCATGTAAAAAGCATCTATACTATGGAGTGTGAATAACAATTTATTTAATGCTTTCATCCTCCATTTATAATAGCATTGTTCTGAGGAAATCCATTGTAAATTGTGGACAAAAGCACTAAATACATTGTGATTGGCATGCCATACTGTGGACGTGTTCACAGTACTGCAACCATACATAACCTTTTCTCACAGAGTTAGCATATATAAACATGTAAAGAGTAAGAGCAACATAGTTAACATTACACTGTGTTAATAACAAGGACCTATACCACGAATAGGGAACAGTCATTGCATAATTAAGAAGCCTCTAAAGGTCATGACAATGAATTTAGTTGTTTTTGAGTTAAAATCTGAGAGTAATTTCCAAGCTGGTCACCAGTCATTAAATTGTTTCTTAAATTTATCTAACAGCTTTGTAAGTACTAATGCATTTTTGGCAGCAGCTACAAACAGGGCAAAATACACTTCTTGTTGGTAAGTCCATCAGTCCATTGGGTTGTAATGTAATATTTTATAATTGCAGTTAGAGCAACTATTATAGTTAAATTGATGTTAACTGCAGGAATATTATAATTTAGAACTGCGTGCTGCCAAACCAGTTTCTTATGTAAAATGTTATGATTTGGAAGATTTTTTTATTGCTTTTCATAAGTTATAAACAGAACTGTAATAACTAGAACATATGAATTATGTGGATAGGCATATGAAGGATATAGCAGAGAAAGATGAAGGGAAAAGGAGACTTTTTGGATGATGATAGCATTATGGTAAATCATATAATAGATGCAAGTTTTTAAATAAATTGTATTCAGAGCATTTTTTTCTACAGTGTATTCCATATGTTAGCATCTTCTAATTCATTATCAAGTTTGTTCTAGTAAGAAAAATAAATTGTAGAAGTATATAGGTAAGAGGCCCTGACAAAAAAACACTTCTTGATGTGAGAAATGTTTTAATTAATAAGGAAAGAGGAGATGTGTGTGGTTATTTATATTTTGAGTTAGGAATCATAAGTACGGATTTCAGATTCTTTTTATCTAGTGTGTGTTTAATTGCCCAGTAAGAAGATTGTATTTTATGAACCGTGTCCATGAAATTGCGTCATACATCTGACCTGTTTTGGAAGAAAGTGCTAGTATCCCAGAAGTTCCAGTATTAACTTTTTGCAGTTCTTAAAGAGTACCCATAATATTTTGAAAGTTTTGGTTTTCTGAGAGAAATCTACATTCTCTGTTTAGGTTATTTATGAAAAAATAATGTGTAGAAAGTCTGCTAGATCATCTTGACTGTCTAGAAACAATGTAAGCTGTAAAAAGAATGTTTATGTGCTACTAGTTAAGTTTCTAAATTTGGGAGCTTCAAATCAAAAGTTTCCTGAGTTGTTATCACTGTTCCCCAGAGCATTCATGGTGATCTGCTTTTCAAAGACAGTTTCTTCCATCAATTTTTTTATATTATTTTTGAACCCTAATTGATAAAATGAGTTAATTTGCTATATTATACAGCAGTTTAAAATAACATTTTTATTTAAATTTATTCTTCCTAGTAATTATAGAGGACTGTTAACCAGAGTTCTGCATTCTGATAAGTAAAGAAAATACCTGTGAATTCAGCATCACTGTACAGATGTTCGTGTTTCACTGTTGCAGTCATCACATTTGGGTTATCTGCTTGCAGTAGCCATCAGTTGGCCTGTTTAACAATGTCTTGAGTCCTGCTTCGGTTGCTCTCCCTTCTTCTGTGACGTCAGGTCGTCAGGGGTATAAAACATGCATCCGACGTCATTACCTCAGTCTTTCTTGCCGTGCGGTGCCCGAAGCAGAAGCAGTTCTCAAGTGCCAGTCGGCCGACTCCTGAAATTTTCGTTTTCGAGTTTCAGAACGAAGTCTTTAACTAAAGCTAAGTACCCAGTTAGGGAAACTTTTTCTTGCTCCTCTCCGATGTTCGTAAAAGTTAATAATTGCATTACTTGTGGAAAGCAAATACCTCACAAAGATTTCCATTCGTACTGTATTCCTTGCCTAGGCCCTGACCACGACGTACCTTGCTGTCGGTTTTGTGCCTTATTTAACCAACTCACTATCTGTCGTCGGTATATTTTCGTTTGTAAATATTTTGGCTCTTGGTTCAATTATCCAGAAATGTCATCGGTAAGCCATCTGACTACCAGCTTTCCGAAAAAAACGCAAAGATAGAGACAGAGACAGGACGCCTAGGTCCAAAGCTGCCGACGACGCTTCTCCTAAGCCAGTCGCCAGTTCACCAGTACTCAGTGAGGTGCTTTCGCAGCCCCTGATACCCACTACTTCTGATTCGCAGGCCTCTACTGAGACCCATTTGTTGTCCGGTATGCCACGAGATGTTTTAACTGTGGAACCTGCGGATGTCTCTACCTTGGATGGGTCTGGAGCCGCTGTGCAGGCACTGGCTTCTGAGGGTGCATTCAGGCCTACAGATGTGCATATTAAACCGGCGCCTCCTTCTTCTTTAAGGCCTAAACCTCGAACCTTGCCTAGAAAACCAACGCCCAGGCCGCATGCTCAGGCCTCTGTGCCCAAAAAACAAATGATAAGAATGGCGGAAGACCTTATAACTTTAATCAGGGGAAGCCAACCTTCCTCTTCTGAGAGACCTAGGACTGAATTTGTTTATGAATCTTCTGACCAGGATTCTGATTTTTCTGATTCTTCTGATCATCTGGATTTCCTCTTCTAAGTGACCTTGGACTGAATTTGATTATGAATCTTCTGATCAGGATTCTGATTCTTCTGATAATCTGGATTTACCCTTATCTACTTATGAGGATTCTGATGCAGAGGATTCTATTCCCACTGCTTCTCTTCCAGAGGATTTCTCTTTTGGTGAAACCTTGCATACTCTAAGGGAGCATTTCCTCTGGGAAAGCCAGGATTTCTCTGATTCAAAAAAGAGGCATAGGGACTTCTTACTCCTGCCTCAACATAGGCCTTTAGCTATACCTCCTGTACTAGACATTGTTGATGATGCCTTTTCGGAATCCACTTTGGCCCCTGATTCTTTGCCCCCTGCTCCCAGAAAACCTGACAGATATTACAGGGTTCCTGATTCTCACAAGTTCCTTTTTAAAAATCCTATTGCAGATCCAGAGACTATTTCACAGGGACCCAAGGGCATTAAGGTTTCTACTGCCAAAATCCCTACCCCCTCTGATAGAGATTCCAGGGCGCTGGATAGATGGGGTGAGAAGGTCTACACTTCTGCAGCTTTGGCCATTAGGGCCTTAAACTGTCAGTTTCATATGTTAAAGTATCAACAACATATTATTAGATTGCTTAAACAGAAAATTATGTTGATTCCTGACTGTGCTGAAAATAAGGATTTACAGGATTTGTTGCATTCTGCTGAATAGGTTGGAAAACATACTTTGCAGTGTGGATTTGATTCTTTAGAGGCCTCTTGTAGGGCTGCTGTCACTGGGTCTGTACTCGGAAGGCATGCGTGGCTTAAAGAGCAGTCTTTGCCTGATCATGTTAAAGCTAAACTGTTGGATACTCCCTTAAATCAGGACCACCTGTTTGACAATAAAGCTGAGAGAGTTCTTAAAAAGATGGAAGATAAAGCTTAATCTATGCAAACTGTTAACGATTTCTTACAAGTTCAGCCTCCAAGATTTAGTAGGCATTGGCCCTCTTAAGAATTGATCCTTTCCTGCTCCTTCTAGGCCTTCTCAATCCAAACCCAGACCCAGCAGAAACTCCAGGTTTCAGTCCCAGGGTACGCACAAGACTAAGCAGTGGGGACCTTCCACTTCCAAATCTGGGAGTAGTAAGACTCCCCTCTATGGAAAACTGTCTCAATGACTTGACTTTAAAACTTCCGAGCACTTCTCAACTGACTGCTCCTTTAGGGGGAAAGATTGGTCTGCAGGCCAAAAACTGGGAACTCATTACCCAGGACAAATGGGTTTTAAATGTAGTGTCCCAAGGATACATATTTCACTTTCACACATTGCCAATGCCCAGTGGTTGGCCAGATCTCCCCCCAAATCAGTGGGCAGAGACTCAGAAGCAAATACTCTCTCTTTTAAGCATAAAGGCTATTCAAACTGTACCAGAAGAGGAAAAAGGACAAGGTTTCTACTCAAGAATTTTCCTGGTATCCAGAAAAGACAATTCATGGCGTCCAATCCTGGACCTGTCTACTCTAAACATCTTTTTGGTGATTCCAAAATTCAAGATGCTGACTCTTCACCAGTTGCTTCCCATGCTAGGAAAAGATGCCTGGATTGCAACACTTGATTTAAAGGAAGCATACCTGCACATCCCAATTAGGGAATCTTGCAGAAGATACCTACGTTTCAAAGCAGGCTACTGTCACTACCAGTTCTCTGCACTGCCCTTTGGCTTATCTACTGCGCCCAGGGTATTCACAAAGTGCCTAGCTCCAGTCACTTCATTTTGCAGGCAAAGAAATATTCAAATATACCCATACCTGGATGATTGTCTAATTCAGGCAGAAAGCCAGGACATACTTTTGAATCATCTGGCTTTTGTACAAAGAGTGCTAACTTGTCTGGGGTACACTATAAACGAAAAGAAATCACATCTGGTACCCTGTCAACAAATTATATTCCTGGGAGCAAGCCTGAATACATCTTCCCAGATGGCTTTCCTCACGCCAGAGAAAAAATTCATCTGACAACCTACTTCAAACTCGTGGCCACGAAAACCCTGTTATCTGCAAGGCAAATATTGCAAGCCTTGGGGTTCATGGCCTACTGCATTCTTCTAATTTTATATGCAAGACTGCATATGAGGAAACCACAATGGTACCTAAAAAGCCTATGGTGTCAACATTCTCAGGATCTAGAAGCAATGATTCCTATCATACCTTGCCTACGCCTGGAATTTCTTTGGTGGACAGAGGTGTGCCACCTAAACAAGGGACTACCATTCACCCTACCCCCTGCCACCCAAACCCTAACAACAGACACATCCCACTATGCATGGGGGGGCTAACCTGGCATGGAAGTGCATTCAGGGCAAATGGAACCAAAGTCGAATGCACTTGCATATCAATCAAAAAGAAATGTTAGCTGTCCAGAATTCTCTGACAGCCTTCAAGGACTACATTCTTCCAGGACAATTAATGGTAAAGACGGACAACACCACTGTTATGTGGTACATAAACAAGCAGGGGGGGTACCCATTCTTACTCCCTCTGCAGACAAGCCATGGCATTGTGGAACACAGCCTTGAGCTACCAAGTGCATCTACAAGCTCAGTTCCTGCCAGGAAAACTAAATACACTGGCAGACGGACTAAGCAGAAACCTCATGAACCCACACGAGTGGAAACTGGAACCAAAGATTTTCAACATGCTGATAAACAAATGGGGGAGCCCAGATATAGACCTGTTTTCATCCCCCCAGAACTACCAATTGGACAAATGTTGCACAAGGACTCCCCACAAACAGGCTTGGAAAGTGGATGCCCTGTCCTTCAGCTGGAAAAAAACTTTACGTTTAAGCCTTTCCTTCTCTGCCTCTTCTCTCCAAGGTACTACTAAAGATCAAACAGGACAAACCAAGGACGATATTGATTGCACCAGACTGGCCTCATGAACACTGGTACCCCCTCTTGTGCAGTGTATCACTATTGGTCTCATGGCACCTGCCTCTGACCCCTACCCTGTTGTCTCAACAGGAGTATCAGATTCTGCACCCTCAGCTTTAAACCCTGAACCTAGCAGCCTGGCTAATTACCTGATGTCTAGCTTACCATCCCTCATTAAACCAGTGATGGATATCATTTTAGAGGCAAGGAGGCCTAGCAGTAGAAAATCTTATGCTGAAAAATGGAAAAGATTCTGTGCCTGGAACCAATCTCAAGGGATGAGCACAGCAGTGCTCAACTTACCTCAGATTTTACAATACTTAACTGAGATGCTTCACAAGGGACTTTCTTTTTCCTCCATCAAAATTCACGCCTCAGCCATTTCAGCTCACTATGATACAGAACCTCCCCCCTTCTTGCATCCAGTGTTCAAGCAGTTCCTCAGAGGGGCCAAAATTTTAAGGCCACGAAGAAGAGCCCCAACTCCAGCCTCGGACTGTAACTTTGTATTGGAGAAACTTACACTTCCTCCTTTCGAGCCAGCTGCTAGTGCAGATTTAAAATTCCTTTCTTGGAAAACAACCTTTCTCTTAGCCATCACTTCAGCAAGAAGGGTATCTGAATTACAGGTCCTCATGGCAGTGGAGCCTTTCATCATCTTTCATGCGGACAGGGTGTCCCTCAGGACCAATCCTTCTTTCATGCCCAAGGTGGTATCCAATGTGGCCCTTAATCATTCCATTCATTTGCCAACCTTCTTTCCTAATCCACAGAACAAAGGGGAACAGTTACTGCACTCCTTAGATGTGCACAGACAACTCGGATTCTTCTTGGACAGGACTAAACCTCAAAGGAAATCTGACCAACTGCTGGTGGCATTTGCAGCAGAGGCAGAGGGGAAGGCTATTTCAAAGCAAACCATTTCCAAATGGATAGGCTATTATTTTCTTTTCTGCCACAAGCACTATGGAAAACCTGTCCCACAGTGGATCAGACCCCACTCAACCAAGGCTGCATCTACCTCTACAGCCTTTCTCAGAGGCATCCGTACCAGATACATCCTAGAAGCTGCTACCTGGAGTTCTGTACGTACTTTCACCAAGCATTACCATGTGCCAATTTTCTCTAAATCCAGAGCTGGATTTGCCTCTGCAGTCTTGCAGGGCCTTATAGCTGGTCCTAATGCTATCTAAATTCCTCCTCCCATCCTTAGCTTTGGGAATCTACCCAAATGTGATGACTGCAACAGTGAAACACGAAGAATGTAGTACAGTTGTGTACACACCATAAATGTAGATGTTCGAGTGTATTCACTGTTGCAGTCCTGGTTACTCTCCCTCCCTCCAGCCCCCTTACTTCTTTTGGCTATACCTCTACTCTCCTTTACTATGCTCAAAAGCTTTTTGGTGTATTTGCTTTTTTGTTGGAGGTATATCTTTGTATATTTATAGATTTATTTGCTTCCCATTAGGGGGGCACCTGACATCTGGGGCAAGAAAAACTGAGGTAATGACGTCGGCTGTATGTTTTATACCCCTGACAACCCGACGTCACGGAAGAAGGGACAGCAACCGACGTAGGACCCAAGACTTTATTAATCAGGCCGACTTAGGGCTACTGCAAGCAGATAACCCAAATGTGATGACTGCAACAGTGAATACACTCTAACATCTACATTTATGGTAAGTGTACACAACTGTACTTTATGGTCACTGCTGTTCCATATTACCAGATACTTAGTTTCTCTGCTTCCATGTGTGTTATTTGCATTACTGCTGGTGTTATTGGGGGTTAGTAATTTAGCATACGTTCTGATATTCTTCATTTGATTTTTGTAACCCACAGTCTCCTTTACTTGGTTTGCTAAAGATTTTAATTTATTTTTGTGAGTTCTTGACTGCTAAAAGAAAATTGTTTGCAAACAAAAAAACTATCTACTTTCTGGAAGTTTTGGATTTATTGAAAGGGTCTATCTTTGTTCTTTCATTGGCTTGAGAAAAGGCTCCATTTCAAGTTATGACCATAGATAGGACACTTCTAGTCTGACTGAATCTGAGTGAGACATTCCCATTAATATGTAGTCTGACTGAATATACATCTCAGTATTTTTAAGTAGTGGAAAATTAAACTTCTGTAGCACATGGTATATATGATTAACTGAAACCTGGTTCAAGGCTCCTGAGAGCACCCCGGCACTATTAGGTTTTACCTCATATCATGCATTCCGGCCCCAAAACCCGGACCACACCACAAAAGGAGGGGGTGTATCCATATTCATAAAGGATACCCACACCTCCAGGTTGGTGGCAACGAAGCTTGAAACCATCCAGGTGCAACTAACCATAGGCAAAACTGCTCTACAAATTGTAGCATGCTACAGGCCACCCTCTCAAACTCAGGAACCCCACACAGCCTTCCTGAAGACACTGGAGGGTATAAATGTATCTCCAAACACCATCATATTGGGTGACTTCAACTACCCGAATATAGACTGGGAACATTACTCAAGCCCTAACTTTCTAGCCCAACGGTTCCTGGAGTTCATAAATTCAAATGCCATGGAACAGCTAGTCACTGTTCCCAGAGGAGAAAATATACTAGATCTCATTGTCACAAACATGGGGAAAAATGCTCCACACGGAGTATATCCCTCATTGGTGAGATCTGATCATAAACTAATCTCACTGGAAATCCACATCCTGCCCCCACCCCAAACAAAAAGACCATAGTGAAGAACTTCTCTAAAGCAAACTTCACACTACTCAAGACTGGTGTGGTATCCTTCAAGGCCCCTGAGCCAGTGGAAACCACAACCCAAGCTGGAAGCCCTTACAAATGCCTTCTATGAACACCTCCAGGACTGCATGGATCAGGCAATCCCAAATAAAACCAAGACTCTTTCCACAAAGGGCAAACGTCCAGTCTGGTGGACCCCAGCCATTAACAAACTTTACAATAAGAGGAGAAAGCTATTACATGATAGAACAAAATCCATAAAGGAAGTCACCCTGATCATTATTAGTAAAAAATCGAGCACTCATAAAATCAACTAAGGCCAATTTTGAGAGAAAAATTGCCATGGATTCAAAGGACAATCATAAGGCCTTTTTCAGCTATGTTAGGAACCTGGGTGGAAACTCCCAGATATGCTCAGAATTAGTCCAAAATGATACAAAATCACTGAACCCACAGACATTGCCAACATACTGGCAGACAGGTTCAGTGCAAACTTCACCCCTCTCCCCTAAAGGAGAGATAACTATCCCAGCCGAGTGTAGCCTCCCGGACATCTCAAATGCGCAGGTGAAACCTGCTCTCTCTAAAGCTAAAAACACAGCATCAATGGGACGGATGGTGTCCCGGCTGTGTGCTACCTGAGCTAAATGAGGAATTAAACCCACACATAAGGCAGCTGTTTAATCTCAGCCTTACCACAGGATCGTGCCCAAGGAGTGGCGTCGGCAACTGTTGTCCCACTCCACAAAGGCGGCGCCTCACGGACCCTGGTAATTACCGCCCCATAAGCTTAACAAGTCTAGTCTGCAAAGCTATGGAGAGGATCATAATGGAGCTCATAAACAAAGATATAGGGGACTTGCAGACATTGGACCCGACCCAGTTTGGCTTTGTCAAGGGAAGATCATGCCTTTTGAACTTGGTCGACTTCTTCGAAACAGTCACCAAGGCCATTGATGAGGAAAGGCAGTCCATACAGCCTACCTTGACCTTGCAAAGGCTTTCGACACAATACCCCACTCGGGTATTGTAGAAAAACTTACCAGCTTAAATGTAAATCCATATATCACAAGATGGGTTGCAAACTGGCTTAAGGACAGAACCCACAGGGTTAGAGTTGCTGGCGCTGTGTCAGACTCCAAGCCGGTCACAAGTGGTGTCCCACAGGGCTCGGTCCTTGGCCCCCTATTGTTTGGCATCTACTTCTCAGAAGTACAGGCCAACATAGGAGGACTTTGGCTGACAAAGTTTGCAGACGACTGCAAACTGGGCGCCATAGTGGAAAGTGCATCAGACACGGATATCCTTCAGAAGGGACTCACGGAAACAGATAGCTGGTGCCAGAGCCATGGCCTGAAGTTAACGCCAAAAAATGTATAGTCATACCCTTCGGGAAAAACAAGGTAACCCCAAGCTACCATATAGGTGGCAATCCACTAAGCACAGAAGAGGTTATCAGGGACCTGGGGACCCAGGTTGACAGTGGCCTTTCTTTTGACACTCACATTGCTAAAGTGGTTAGAAAGACCTTCTACATTGCCCACCTGATCATGAAGGGATTCACATCCAGATCTAGTGAGGTTATTGTTCCCTGTACTCTTCACTTATCAGACCAATGATCGAGTACAATGCCCCATTGGGATGTATCTCACCCGACATCTGCAGCAATTGGAGAGACCCCAAAGTTCCTCACCAAAAGGATAAAGGGACTCCAAAATCTGTCATATGCTGCCAGATTGAAGAAACTCCAGCTCTATTCAGTCGCATACCGTCTGCTCAGAGGTGACATGTGCCTGACATACAAGGCCATGTCCAACCCGGAATTAATGGACATGCTCCACCTCAAAAAATCCAAATCCACCAAAACCACTAGAGCAAGCGACTTAAACCTTAGCACGGATATAAATAGGACGTGCTGGAGGGATAGATTTATCACTCAGAGACTCCCTATGCTGTGGAATAAAATCCTGGTCCATGTGAGGCAGAGCACCTCGCTGGCTCTGTTCACAAGAAATCTTGACCTGTGGATGGGAGATCGTAGGTTTACCCCGGGAATCATCTCTGTGTCACTGCTGGACAGAGGCACAACAAACTAATGGGCACAGTATTTTTTCATATAAGGGGTGGCGTAAGCCACAAAAATTTGGGCTAGGCTTATAAATGCCTTAGGGCAGATAGCCTAGTATAAACCTATGAACCTATGAACCTATTATGTATGATAATTTATTTATTTCCATTTGTTTACTGGAAAAGTCCAACAGGATCATAAAAACCCTTTTTAGTGGAGACCCGGGGAGAAAGCTGTAGCAGCTTTACACGCATTTAAAATCAAAGTGGTCCAGTTACATAACATTGCACATTAAACAACAGAGAAAGGGAACTAGCATGATACTTATTAAGTTGCAACAATAAAAACACAAAAAAGGCATTGAACTTATTTAGTGTCAGCCTAAACAAGGAACTGAAAACTGCAGAAATATTTACAAGTTTTAAAAGCAGGATAGGCCAAGTTAATAGAGCACAATTCAAAATAAGGTAGATGTGTCAAGAGATACAGAAGTATTAAGATGAGAATGTAATATGTGTGTGTGTGTGTGTGTGTGTGTGTGTGTGTGTGTGTGTGTGTGTGTGTGTATGTTTGTATGTATATATACATACATGTATGTGTATATATATATATATATATATATATATATATATATATATATATTTACTTCAGACCATCGAAATACCACATGATCGAATTTCAAAACTTCAAGATGAAGATAACAAAACCTGATATCATTGAAGGCTGACATTGTTGAAACTGGGAACATTGGACGAAGAACACGGAACTCGTTCAGGATGATTGTGCTGCAGTCATTGCACCTTCTCCACCTAAAAACATCACTTAACAAAAAAAGTAGCTGTTTCAACAGTTTTGCAGGGGGTCAAGCCACCTACACCCCTTGTATGATGATCTTCGTGTTTCACTGTTGCAGTCATTACATTTGGGTAATATGCTTGCAGGTTGCCCTCAGTCGGCCTGATTAACAAAGTCTTGGGTCCTGCGTCGGTTGCTGTCCCTACTTCCATGACGTCAGGTCGTCAGGGTTATAAAACATGCAGCCGATGCCATTACACCAGTCTTTCTTGACATGTGCTGCCCAAAGCAGAAGCAGTTCGCAAGTGCCAGTCGGCCAACTCCTGAAATTTTTGTTTTCGAGTTTCAGAACTGAAGTCTTCAACTAAAAGCTAAGTATCCCATTGGGGAAACTTTTTCTTACTCCTTACCGATGTCAGTAAAAGTTAATAATTGCATTACTTGTGGAAAGCAAATACCTCGTAAAGATTTTAATTTGTACTGTATTCCTTGCCTAGGTCCTGACCACGATGTACCTTGCTGTCGGTTTTGTGCTTTATTTAATCAGTGCACTATCCGTCGTCGGTATATTTTTGCCTCTAAATATTTCTGTTCTCAATTTAATTATCCAGAAATGTCATCGGTTAGACATCTGACTACCATGATTCTGAAAAAACGCAAAGATAAAGACAGAGATGGGCCGCCGAGGTCCAAAACTGCCGATGACGCTTCTGCTAAGCCAGTCGCCAGTTCGCCGGTACTCAGTGAGGCACTTTCGCAGCCCCTGATACCCGCTACTTCTGATTCGCAGGCCACTACTGAGACCCATTCGGTGTCCAGTATGCCGCGAGATACTTCCTTGGATGGGTCCGGAGCCGCTGTGCAGGCACCGGCTTCTGAGGGTGTATTCAGGTCTATGGACTTGCATATTAAATCGACGCCTCCTTCATTACTAAGGCCTAAATCTCGATCCATGTCTAAAAAACCGATGCCCAGGCCACATGCTCAGGCCTCTATGCCTAAAAAACAAATGATAAAAATGGCTGAAGATCTAATAACTCTAATCAGGAGTGGCCAACTCCCCCCTTCTAAGCGGCCTAGGGCTGAGCTTTATTATGAATCTTCTGATCAGGATTCTGTTTTTTCTGACTCTTCTGATGACCTGGATTTGTCCTTACCTACTTGTGAGGATTCTGATGCAGAGGACTCTATATTTCCTCTGCTTCCCCTCCTGAGGATTTTTCTTTTGGGGAAACCTTACATACTCTAAGGGAGCAATTTCACTGGGAAAGCTAGGAATTTTCTGATTCAAAAAAGAGGCTTAGGGATTTCCTTCTCCTACCTCAGCATAGGTCTTTGGCTATTCCTCCTGTACTAGACATTGTTGATGATGCTTTCTCAGAATCCAGTTTGGCCCCTGATTCCCTGCCTCCTGCTCCCAGTAAACCTGACAGATGCTACAGGGTCCCGGAGTCCCACAAGTTCCTTTTCAAAAATCCTATTGCAGATCCAGAGACTATTTCACAGGGGCCCAAGGGCATTAAGGCTTCTACTGCTAAAAATCCTACCCCTTCTGATAGAGACTGCAGGGGGCTGGATAGATGGGGTAAAAAGGTTACACTTCAGCAACCTTGGCCATTAGAGCTTTAAACTGCCAATTTCATATGTTAAAATATCAGCAACATGTTATTGGACTGCTTAAACAAAAAATGATGCTGATTCCTGACTGTGTAGAAAATAAAGACTTGCAAGATTTAATGCATTTTGCTGAACAGGTTGGAAAACATACTTTGCAATGTGTTTTTGATTCTTTAGAGGCCTCTTGCAGGGCTGCTGTTACTGGGTCTGTGCTTAGAAGGCATGCTTAGCTTACGGAGCAATCTTTGCCTGATCATGTTAAAGCTAAATTGCTGGATGCTTCTTTAAATTAGGACTGTCTATTTGGCAAGAAGGCTGAAGAAGTTCTTAAAAAGATGGAAGATAATGCTAAATCTACGCAAACTGTTGAAGATTTTCTACAAGTTCAGCCTCCTAGATTTAGTAGGCACTGGCCCTCTAGGAATTGGTCCTTTCCTGCCCCTTCCAGGTCTTCTCAAGCCAAACCCAGACACAGCAAAAACCCCAGGTTTCAGTCCCAGGGGACTCACAGAACTAAGCAGTGGGGGGCCTCCTCTTCCAACTCTGGGAATAATAAGACTCCCCCCTATGGTAAACTGTCTCAATGACTTCCTTTTAAAATTTCCAAGCACTTATCTTCTGACTGCCCCTTTGGGGGGAAAGATTGCTCTTCATGCAAAGAACTGGGAACGCATTACCCAGGACAAATGGGTTTTAAATATAGTGTCCCAGGGATACAGATTTCACTTCCACACATTGCCAACGCCAAGTGGGTGTCCGGACCTACCCCCAAATCAGTGGGCAGAGGCTCAAACACAAGTACTTTCTCTCTTAAGAATGGGGGCTATTCAACTGGTACCAGAAGAGGAAAAGGGACAAGGTTTCTACTCGAGACTTTTCCTGGTACCCAGAAAAGACAAATCGTGGCGTCCTATCCTGGACCTGTCTACTCTAAACACCTTTTTGGAGATTCCAAAATTAAAGATGCTGACTCTTCACCAATTACTTCCTATGCTAGGCAAAAACACCTAGTTGGCAACACTAGATTTCAAAGAAGCATACCTGCACATCCCAATCAGGGAATCTTGCAGAAGATACCTACGCTTCAAAGCACTATCAGTTCTCTGCACTGCCCTTTGGCTTATCTACTGCGCCCAGGGTATTCACAAAGTGCCTAGCTCCAGTTATTGCATTTTGCAGGCAAAGAAGTATTCAAATATACCCATACCTGGATGATTGTCTAATTCATGCAAAAAGCCAGGACATACTTTTGAATCATCTGGCCTTTGTAAAAAGGGTTCTAACTTGTCTGGGGTGCACCATAAATGAAAAGAAATCACAACTGGTACCGTGGTGGTAGTGCTGCGGTAGCGTTGTCGCCTCGCAGTAAGACGTTGTCCGTTTCGATTCTCAGCTAGAGCGTCTTCTGCGTGGAGACATGCGTGAATGGGCGTACCTTCGTTGAAGGTTGTGCATCAGGGCTGGTAACTCGGCACGTAAAACTCAACTACCAATCATTAGCAGACCAGAGTTCCGCTGTGGCGACCCCTAACCGGGAAAAGCCGAAAAGACACAAACAAGCTGTGTCAACAAATTACGTTCCTGGGAGCAAGCTTGAATACAACTTCCCAGATGGCTTACCTCACGCCAGAAAAGCAAATTCATTTGACAACCTACTTCAAACACGTGGCCACAAAAACCCTGCTATCTGCAAGACAAATACTGCAAGGCTTGGGGTTCATGGCCTCCTGCATTCTTCTAATTCCATATGCAAGACTGCATATGAGGAAACTACAGTGGTATCTAAAAAGTCTATGGAGTCAACATTCTCACAGCCTAGAAACAATGATTCCTGTCATACCTTGCCTACGCCTAGAGTTCCTTTGGTGGGCAGAGGCCTGCCACCAAAACAAGGGACTACCTTTCACACCACCCCCTGCCGCCCAAACCCTAACAACAGATGCATCAGACTACGCATGAGGGGCTCACCTGGCAGGGAAGTGCACTCAAGGCAAATGGAACCCAAGTCAAATGCACCTGCATATCAATCAAAAAGAAATGTTAGCTGTACAGAATGCTTTGACAGCCTTTAAAGACTACATTTTTTCCAGGACAATTAATGGTAAAGACTGACAACACCCCGGTTATGTGGTCCATAAACAAGCAGGGGGTACACATTCTTACCCCCTCTGCAGACTAGCCATGGCATTGTGGAACACAGCCTTGAGCTACCAAGTGCACCTACAAGCTCAATTCCTGCCAGGAAAATTAAATACACTGGCAGACGGACTAAGCAGAAACCTCATGGACACACACTAGTGGAAACTGGAACCAAGGATTTTCAACATGTTGACAAGCGAATGGGGGAGCCCAGATTTGGACCTGTTTGCCTCCCCCCAGAACTACCAATTGGGCAAATTTTGCACAAGGACTCCCCACAAACAAGCCTGGAAAGTGGATGCTCTGTCGTTCAGCTGGAAAAACCTATCAGTCTATGCCTCCCCCCGCTGCCTTTGCTCTCCAAAGTACTACTAAAAGTCAAACAAGACATATCAAGGAGGATTTTGATTGCTCCAGACTGGCCGCGCCAACACTGGTATCCCATCCTGCTCAGTGTGTCATGGTTATCTCCGTGGCACCTGCTTCAGACTCCTTCCCTGCTGTCTCAGCAGGAGAACCATTTTCTGCACCCTCAGCTTCCAACACTGAATCTTGCAGCCTGGCTAATTACTTAAACTCTCCCTTACCATCCCTCAGGAAACCTGTGATTAATGTCATCTGATAGGCAAGGAGGCCTAGTACTAGAAAATCCTATGCTGAAAAATGGAAAAGATTATGTGCCTGGAACCAATCTCAAGGGATGAGCACAGCATTGCCCAATTTACCTCAGATTTTACAATACTTAACTGAGATGCTTTGCAAGGGCCTGTCTTTTTCTTCCATTAAAATCCACCCCTCAGCCATTTCAGCTCATTATAACACAGAACCTCCCCTCTTCTCTCATCCACTGCTCAAGCAGTTCCTTAGAGGGACCAAAAATTTGAGACCACCCATTAGAGCTCCAACCCCAGCCTGGGACCTTAACTTTGTATTGGAGAAACTTACTCTACTCCTTTCGAGCCAGCTGCTACTGCAGACTTAAAATTTCTTTCTTGGAAAACAGCTTTCCTTTTAACAATCACTTCAGCAAGAAGGGTATCTGAATTACAGGCCCTTATGGCAGTGGAGCCTTTCATCATCTTTCATGCGGACAGGGTGTCACTCAGAATCAATCCATCCTTCATGCCCAAGGTGGTATCCAGTGTCGCTCTTAATCAGTCCATTCATTTGCCAACCTTCTTTCCCAATCTACAGAACAAAGGGGAATGGATACTGCATTCCTTGGATGTGCTCAGACAACTTAGATTCTACTTGGACAGGACTAAACCTCAAAGAAAATCTGAACAACTGCTGGTAGCATTTGTTGCAGGGGCAGAGAGCAAGGCTATTTCAAAGCAAACCATTTCTAAATGGCTAAGTCATTGCATTCATTTCTGCTATAAGCACCATGGAAAACCTATCCCCCAGGGGATCAGACCTCACTCCACCAGGGCTGCATCTACTTCTACAGCCTTTCTCGGATGTGTTCCTACCAGGGACATCCTAGAAGTTGCTACCTGGAGTTCTGTACATACCTTCACCAAGCATTATCATTTGTCAATTTTCTCTAAATCCAGAGCTGGCTTTGCCACTGCAGTCTTGCAGGGCCTTATAGCTGGCCCTAATGCTATCTAAATTCCTCCTCCCAACCATAGCTTTGGGAATCTACCCAAATGTAATGACTGCAGCATGAAACACAAAGAACATAGTACAGTTGTGTACACTTACCATAAATGTAGATGTTAGAGTGTATTCACGGTTGCAGTCCTGGTTACCCTCCCTCCTGCCCCCTAACTTCTTTTGGCTATACCTCTGCTTTCCTTTACTATGCTTAAAAGCCTTTTTGGTGTATTTGTTTTTTTGTTGGAGGTATACCTTTGTGTTTTTATGTTTAATTGCTTCCCATTAGGGGGGCACCTGACATCTGGGGCAAGAAAAACTGATGTAGTGGCGTCAGCTGCATGTTTTATACCCATGACGACCTGACATCATGGAAGAAGGGACAGCAACTGACGCAGGACCCAAGGCTTTGTTAATCAGGCTGACTGAGGGTAACCTGCAAGCAGATTACCCAAATGTAATGACTGCAACAGTGAATACACTCGAACATCTACATTTATGGTAAGTGTACAGAACTGTACTTTATATATTCTGAACCCCGGGAAGATAACCCCATAGGGATCAAAAACAGTCATCAGATTAAACTACTGTTAACACTTCTTAACTATCAGAGCAGCTCGTTCACATCAGAGCCACGTTTAAGCAAAGGGCGGAGTTGGACCCCGGTAGGGGAGGAGTTTGAAAAGATTAATTAAACAGTTGGAAACTACAGTCTTATTGTCAGGTACCCTGAGTTTCATAGTCGTTTTTTATCCAGTTCCATCTTATAGATCCAGAGTTAGCATGGCCTGAAGAAATATTGCAGTCAAGTTTTGTTTCTAGTTGATGCACAATTGCCACATATGCGAAACATAACTGCCATGTTACAAGACTCATTCAGGTATTAAACTTCAACATCCATTAGCACAATCATTGTTCCATGGCTGTGGAGAAAAGGAGTCATTGTTTCTTTTTTTGTAGTACCAGAACTCAGCATAGCTTTCTGTATGAAGGGTCTGTGCTTTCATAATCGGACATATAATGGACCCATGCATGATGAATACTGGGACCGGAATTTTGCTAGAGCTATGATGTTTGTAGATACCTGGACCAACGTTCTGGGGGATATTTGGGAACTAGACTGAGATCACATACCATAATCTTAATGGAAGAAAAGCAAAGTGTATTGTGTAACTCCTTTGCAATCAGGAGGACCTTGTTTTGTGCCACTTGAGGGGACTGTCCATGGTGCTATCTGATCTAGCTACAACTCTATATACAGATCTATAATTCTGTTTGAATCAGCAGTAATAAGGAAGTTAAAAGAATGTGCTTCAAGGCATGCTGTACTTAATGTATGCTGTCATGTGCTGCTCAGTTTATACAGAAGATGCCAACTCACTGACTTTGATCATAGCTACTTACTTACTAATGCAGAAATGACCAGCAATCTCTTTACTCTTAGTACCTGCTTTACCACTCAAGTGGAGGAAAAGCGTAAATCCTGACACCCGCACTTCTTTTAAGTGTTCAAACACTCCAAATTATGATCAAGTAGTTTGAAATCTACTTAACTCATGTTTGGAACATTTCATGTTTTATGTAAGCTGCTGCATGTGGAATTGCAACCTGTTTTAATTGCAAAGTACTTACTGTATCCTAGCAATGTAATCCTGGTTGTTAAGCCATTTTTAGAACAAATAACAAGGTCTAACTTTGTTTCTGTCTGGATACAATCTCATACTGTAAAACGAAACTGATACTCTGTTGTAGTTTCACGGAGCTGCTGTCTACCGTATTCTCTCTGGTTGATGTGAATGTTGAAATGCCTGCTCGTCTGGTGGCTAGTTGTAAATGCCTGAAAGGTCCTCACTCCTTATGTATGTTTTATTTCTAGGTAGATCCCCTCTAAATCACTTTCAAAAGAATCTCCTACCTGAAAGAAGCTATCCTGAACACTGTGCCCACAAACCATCTATCTGGAATCCAACCCACCTTTGACTAAGGTTAAGACCTATACTGTATTATAATACTACATACTGTTTTCTGCTGACCTGGGTCTAAAGGCACCTCTAGTCCGTCCCCCATAGTAATCTGGCTCCCTCTGTATTTTCTTAAATAAAACTAGGTGCCCCTAGCTTCCTGTAATAGAACTACTTACTGAACCTAACTCTGAACATTCTACTTTCACACTGCTCTCCCTCACCTAGCCTTGAAATTGTATTCTGCATCCCTATCCTGTAGCACAGAAATACCCTGCTAGAGCACAAAACACAGTCTAAACACTGCCCTTACCTTAGTACTAAGTACATGTTATATCAAAACTGACAAACAGTTAAAAACTCAGTCAAAGATTCAGTTTAAATTCGAGTTTACATATAAGCATCTGTTTAACACTACTTTACATAATATAGCTTACAGATACACTTGAAGTCTGTGATAGCCCTTCTCCACTCACCCTCGCTATGCTCGGGCTCATTTTGCACCCCTCCATGCCCCCAATTTCCACCCGCCCCCAGTAGCTCTTCACTTATAGGTACTTTACCACATCCCTATTACAACACCCAATCACCCTCACCGTCATACTCCTTCCACCCTGCATTGCCACCCTATCAGCTTTCAAATAACAGAATTATTCCTCCATCCACTTTACTACCTCCATTCTGTTCATCTGACTTTATATCTGTTGTGTCATCAAACAACTGATTCCAACCACTTGATTCCTCCCTCATTATGTTATACTACTCTTTACTACCCATTCTGCTAGCCACTTATATACTCACTTTGTATGAAAACCAACAGCTTAATGGGTATCCGTTCCCTGCTGGACATACCATCACCCCAGCTTTAGAATATCCCACTTTACGCCATACCATTAAGATTGGGTACAACTCAACATCACTTTCAGTCTTACAGCATACCATCCCCCCGACAAATTAGCTCTAGATCCAGACGCTACTACAAACTTTTAAACAAACTCCTGAGGCTTATCACTGAGTATAGGCCTAGTCTTATACTCAGTGGTGACATTCACCCCAATCCAGGCCCATCCACCACCGATACAATTACCCTCTCGACCTGTAACCTAAGGCACAAAACTATAACCAGTAGACCAACTAACTCTCTCCTTGTCTGTCATCTTAATATTATGAGCATTAATAATAAGGTACACGAACTGCATGCCCTCCTGGCTGTCTACTCCCCTGATGTTCTCTGTCTGTCTGAGACCTGGTTAAAACTTAACACTACTGACAATGAAGTGCTACCACCTAGGTATAATATACACAGGCTGGATTGTACTTCCAGGAAAGGGGGAGGGGTGGCTGTACTCTGTAAATCAGAGTTGAATGTGACCATAGATGTTATTCAACCACCTCAGATCAATAACTCGGAGATTATTGCCTCTAGATTACAACTTAACAAAAGTAAAAGCATCAACATCATCTGTATGTATATTTCCCCAGGTAATAATGTAGCCACACTTGAAGACACGCTTCACTGGCTATCTTGTCACTACCCCCAAGAAACACTAATACTAGGAGACTTTAACATCGACTGGGGCTTTTGTTCCAAATAATCCCCTTCTACTAGGGTTGCCACCTTTTCAAATTGCCAAAGTGGGACATTTTCTGGACACACATCAGATTTTACAGGCCGACACATACCCACGGTCAGTACAAAGGATAGAACTTTACTTTTTTGCCTAAATAAAAGCTTATTCTTGTAGCAGTTTAGTTGCTTATTCTGTTTCTTGTAACATTTAGGTATTTTAGATACAGAAATAACTATTTTATGCAACTATTACATAAAATATGGGACATAATTATGTCCTACAATCTCAGGACATTTGCCATTTTTAATGTTTTTTGTCAGGACACAACTGCCCAAAGAGGGACTGTCCCTCGCAAAGTGGGACAGGTGGTAACCCTACCTTCTACCCACATCAACTTGCATGCATTTACACAAACCATTACCACCCCTACCAGGCTAGGTAAACCCAACCAAAAAGATAGCATACTCGACTGGGTACTCGTAAATAGTAACCCCCAACTGTACACTGCTGGTACCCTCCCCGATGACCTAAGTGACCATCTTCTCACTTACATAGTTAAGAATAAAGCCATTACCCCACAACAACCCCTACTCAGAAAAGTCAGGAGCAAAAGAAACTTTGACCCTGATAAATTTAAACTGGAACTTTGCTCTTGTAATTGGTCCATGCTAAAACACCTACCCTTAGAGGAGGCAGTTGCCTATTTTAACAACAGATTTCTTGGAATTCCTGATCTACATGCACCTGCCAGCTCAAAATGTACAAAAGCAAGAACTGCACCATGGCTTTTTAAAGAGAAAAGACTAAAAATAACCAGCAGAAACAAACTATGGGCTTAATGGCATTCCACAAAAGACCCCCATGATCATGTTAAATATAGGTATGCTAGGAATGAAACAAAAAAATGTATTCTACAGGACAAAAAACAATACTACTGTAATTTACAGACGACCAACAAGGACAATCCTCAGAAGTTCTGGGCAGGGCTGAACAATCTACTCCGCCATGGTAAAATATCTACACCTATCCCTGCTGTCACCATTGATAAATCCCCAGAGGAGGTCTCTGACAGTTTTAACCATTTCTTTACTGAAACAATTCAAGCCCTAGCTAGACAGTTACCTTCTAGCTCCCCTGCCCCTGATACTTCTACCTCTAAAAACCAACTCTCGTTCTCCTTCCAACCAGTGTCCACATCACTTATCCGTTACTTGATCAAAAAATTAAAACCTACCACACTCACTGCTGACCAACTCCCCGCTGAGTACCTTCAAAAATCAGCTGATGCCATTGCCTATCCAATATCGATACTAATCAATCGTACCATAGCAGAAGCTAACATTCCCACCATCTGGAAAATATCCTACGTAATCCCACTACATAAAGGAGGTTCCTCTACAGAATTCTCCAATTATAGACCTATAGCTATACTTTCTCCACTTGCAAAGATTATGGAAAAATGTATACAAAAACAATGTATGCACCACATAATCCAAAATCACCTCATGGAGGATACCCAGCATGGTTTTCGTCCACACCATAGCACAACCGCAGCGTTAATGGCTTTTACCAATACCATAAACAATAACCATAACAATAATCACATATCCTCTGCCCTATTCTTGGATCTTTCCAAGGCATTTGACATGGTTGATCACCAACTTCTGGTTCACACCTTGCAAACTTTCCACCTTGATACTAAAGCCCTTCTTTGGTTTACATCCTACCTTAATGGAAGACATCAGGCTGTCCTATGGCAGAACAAGCTCTATAATCTATTATCAAACACCCTTGGAGTACCACAAGGCTCCATATTAGGGCCCCTACTGTTTTCCATCTTTATTAATGACTTATATACAGTCATACCAAACGTCAACTGTATCCAATACACTAATGACTCCACCCTGATTTGCTCAGCTACTTCTCCCACAGACCTGAGGGTCGCTACCCAGTCCACCTTTAATACCATAGAAAATTGGCTCTCTGAACATAGATTGTTACTAAATCCCAAAAAAACTAAAATGCTGTTATTCTCTCCAACTCATAGGTCTGCCGCCTTCACCTTTACCATAAATGCAAAAGATGGGACAATAATTTCCCCTGACCCCTCTATAAAATTACTAGGTGTCATTATTGACAATAACCTAAAGATGTCCTTCATGGATGCATCTGCAGTCATAACAACTGGGTTGTCCTGTCGTCAGGCAGCCCTTCGGTCGGCCGGATTCCAAAGTCCGGGTCCGGCTTCGGCTGATGTCGCACTTCACCCGGCGTCATCTCTGCTGGTCTTCGGGTATAAAGGCATCAGCCGACGCCATTTTCCTCAGTCTTTCTTGCCGCGTGGCGCCCGAAGCAGAAGCTGTTCGCAAGTGCCGGTCGGTCAGATCCAGAGATTACTACTACCGAATACTACTTCGAAGACTTCTAAAAGCTAAGTACCCCGTTGGGGACTCTTTCTTGCCTCAGCCGATGTCAGAAAAAGTCAATAACTGTTTAACTTGTGGGAAACAAATACCTCATAAAGATTTCCACTCTTACTGTTTGCCTTGTTTAGGCCCAGACCACGACGTAGCAGCCGGTTCGGCCTGTGCTTCATTCAACCGACGAACGCTTAGGCGTCGGTCGGAGTTTGCTGAACAGTTTTTCGGCTCAGATTTTGCGTACATTATGCCGTCGGATCCTCCGACTACCCAAATTTTTAAAAACCGCAAAGAAAAAGACCGATACTCGCGGTCCGCGGTTTCGGCCGAAACCATGGTTAAGCAAACCGCGAGTGTCTCGGTTTCGGCCGAAACCGAGAAAACTGATCAAAGTACAGCTGAATCAATGACTACTACTGAGGTGCCTGCTACTTTACTTGAATCGGCCTCAGAAATTTTACCTACAACAGTGGTTACTAGTGACTTATCAGACACCATCCCTTTGGATGTTTCTACCCCAGCACGTGGTGCTGCTAGGCCTCCTGCAGCCATGTCTATTAAGGCCTTTGCCAGGGCTAAAGCAGCCAAATCTACTAAATCAGTGCCTGTTAAACCCCCCTCAACCAGGCCCACTTATAGTTCACAAATGCTTACTCTGGCAGAAGATTTAATATCCTTAATTAGGGGATCTCAGTCTCACCCAGACAAGGCCTCTCAGCCCCCAGAAAAGAGACCTAGAGCAGAGCCCCCCGAGCCTGTGTCCTCTGATGATTCTGCGGATGACTCAGATATTACAGACCAGCCAGAGGCTCCTTTCTCCAATTATGAAGACTCAGATGCTGAAGAATCCATTCCAGCTGCTTCTCCACCAGAAGAATTCTCCTTTGGGGAAACCTTACATGCCATGCGAGAACAATTCCAATGGCAGGAACAGGATTTCTCAGATTCCAGAAAAAGACTTAGGACTTTTCTGCACCTACCACAACACAGGCCCTTAGCTATACCTCCTGTCCTCTCTGTTGTGGATGATGCATTTAATGATGTCTGCACTGCACCAGATTCCTTACCTCCAGCCCCTGCCAAACCAGATAGATTTTACAGGGTGCCAGACACTCATCATCACCTATACAAGGCCCCACTTGCAGACCCGAAACTATATCCGAGGGGCCTAAGGCAGTAGCCTCGACCACAGCAAAAAACCCTATTCCTTCTGAAAGGGAAGCCAGGTCTTTAGACAGATGGGGCAAAAAAGTTTACACCTCAGCTACTCTCTCAGCTAGAGCTTTAAACTGTCAGTTTCACATGATACAATACCAAGAGTTTATGCTTGATCAGTTAACTAAAAAGCTATCCTCTGATGACTCTATAGATAAGAAATATGTATTAGAAATGGTAAATAACATACAACAGGTTAGTAACCATTCCTTAAAATGTGGCTATGATGCACTGGAGGCTTCATTTAGCCATGACTGGCACAGTGATAAGAAGACATGCATGGCTGAAGGAACAGGTCTTACCGGATCATGTTAAAGCTAAGTTATTAGATGCTCCTATGGATAAGGCAAGTTTGTTTGGTACACCTGCCCAGCAGGTAATGAAGAAAATGGAAGAAAAGGCAAAATCTGTACAAACGGTTAAAGATTTCTTGCAGGTTCAGCCCCCAAGGTTTAGCAGGAACTGGCCTGCCAAAAATTGGTCCTTTCCTGACTCCACAAGATCCCAAAGGGGCAGGAATAGACGTTCCAGAGGCAGAAATCAATCCAGAGGGGTGCCTACAGAGGCGACAGTGGCAAGGTAATAACAGAGGCACAGACACAGCCACTACCACTACAACAGCACAATCACAGTGACTTGATTCTAACTCCGCCTACCAGGGAACAAATAGCAGCACCATTAGGCGGAAAATTAACCTTATTTTCGAAGAACTGGCACTATATCACAAAAGACAAGTGGATTTTGCAAACCATAGACCAAGGTTACCAGTTCCACTTCCACACTTTACCAGTCAAAAGAGGAATGCCAAACCTGCCTACAAATCAAAAAACAGAAGCTCTACAGCAGATAATGCAATTAACAAAGATGAGAGCTGTGGAAAGAGTACCAATAACAGAACAAGGCAAAGGATTCTACTCCAGACTATTCCTAGTTCCAAGAAAGGAAAAAGTTGGAGACCTATTCTCGACCTGTCCACCTTAAACACATACATCATTGTCCCAAAATTCAAAATGCTGACCCTACAACAACTTCTTCCCATGCTGGGCAAGGAGTGTTGGCTGGTAACTCTAGATCTCAAGGAGGCATACCTGCACGTCCCCCTTCGACCAATTTGCAGAAGATACCTCAGATTTCTTGCAGGATCAGAGCACTATCAATTCTCAGCATTGCCCTTTGGCTTATCTACTGCGCCCAGAGTATTCACAAAATGCCTGGCATCAGTAATCGCCCACTGCAGACTACAGGGAATCCAAATTTCTCCATACCTGGACGACTGCCTACTACAAGGGGACAACAAAAGCAAGCTGACAACAGATTTACAAAGGGTCATTTACTTGCTACAAGCACTGGGATACACAGTCAATTTACAAAAGTCAAGGCTGATACCATCCCAAACAAGGACATTCTTGGGCGCGGAATTGGACACAGTAAAACAAATGGCATTCCTAACTGCAGAAAAACAGAAAGAACTCCCTCTTTACTTCTTGGCACCAACAAAACAGAACAAGCTAACAGCAAGAAAAGTTCTGCAGGCCTTGGGCTACATGGCATCATGCATAATCTTGGTTCCACATGCCAGACTTCATATGAGAAAACTACAGTGGTACCTAAAGAATTTATGGTCCCAACACAGGCACAGCCTAGAAGCAGAAATTCCACTAATCCCATGCCTAAAACAGGAGTTCCTATGGTGGGCTCAAGCATGCCAGTCAAACCCAGGCCTACCCTTTCACAACTATCAAGCAAGCCAAACCATCACAACAGATGCCTCAGACCTAGGATGGGGGGCTCACATGCTGGACAAATGCGTACAAGGATTGTGGATGCAGGACCAGCTTCACCTGCACATCAACCTAAAAGAAATGCTGGCAGTAAAACTGGCAATCCAAAAATTCAGACCATTTCTCAAAGAAGGCCATTTGATGATAAGGACAGACAACACCACAGTCATGTGGTACATCAACAAACAGGGAGGCACTCATTCATACCCCCTATGCAGAATGACTTTGGACCTTTGGAACCTGGCACTCAGCTACAACATCCAGTTACAGGCAATATTTGTACCGGAAAGGAGAATACTCTAGCAGACATGTTAAGCAGAACCACCTCGGATGCTCACAAATGGATGCTACACCCGGACATCTTCAAGACCATCTCAAAGAAATGGGGGATGCCACAGATAGATCTATTCGCTTCCCCTCAATCACCAGCTCAAAAAATTCTGCACAAGGACATTCCACCCACTTGCATGGAAAGTGGATTCGCTCTCCTTCAGCTGGGAAGGTCTGACAGCATATGCATTCCCACCTCTTCCCTTGATACACAAGGTATTACTAAAAATCAAGGAGGAACGTCCAAGGATAATCCTGATAGCTCCGAACTGGCCAAGGCAACACTGGTACCCATTGCTGAGGAACATGTCTCGGGACAAAATGTGGTCAATACCCCTGATGCCTTTGATGTTAACTCAGAACAACTACAGCATCATGCATCCAAACCTAAAAACGTTGCAACTGACTGCATGGAACATCACATAGCAGCAACTAATCCAGAACTTTCCCAAAGGGTTAAAGACATTATCCTTGAAGCCCGCAGACCTTCAACAAGAAGGAACTATGCAGGAAAATGGAAAAGATTTGTCATTTGGAGTGCTGAAAGAGGAAAAGATGTGTTGAATATAGATATTGCTAACATTCTGGAGTATTTGGCAGAGCTTCTACATACAGGCCTGTCCTATTCCTCCATCAAGATACATGCATCAGCTATTTCAGCAGAATACAGCTTTGATCCACCTGTCTTTTCACATCCTCTACTCAGGCAGTTCCTCAGAGGGATCAAGAATGTAAAACCTCCTAGGAAACCACCATTGCCAGCTTGGGATTTGAACTTTGTGCTAGAAAAGTTGACACTCGCACCTTTTGAACCAGCAGCAACAGCAGACCTACAGCATCTATCATGGAAAACTGCTTTCCTACTGGCAATAACCTCAGCAAGGAGGGTTTCTGAACTTCAGGCCCTAATGGCAGTACAACCCTTCCTAATCTTCCACCAAGATAGAGTGTCCATGAGGACTAATCCTACATTTATGCCTAAGGTGGTATCCAGAGTGTCTTTAAACCAGTCAATCCACCTACCTACCTTCTTCCCCAACCCACAAAACAGAGGGGAAAGAATGCTGCATACCTTGGATGTACATAGACAGCTACGCTACTACCTGGACAGAACAAAAGTAACAGAAAAACTGACCAGCTTTTTGTAGCCTATGCAACAGGAAGGGAAGGAAAAGCTATTTCCAAACAGACAATCTCCAAATGGATAGGAAATTGCATACGTTTCTGTTACTCCTTCCATGGAAAACCAATTCCACAGAACATAAGGCCTCATTCTACAAGGGCAACAGCCACTACCACAGCCTTCTTACGAGGAGTGGCAACCAAGGACATTATTGAGGCGGCTACTTGGACCTCCGTGCATACATTTGCCAAGCATTATAATTTACCTCTGTATTCCAAATCCCGAGCAGGGTTTGCCACTGCTGTACTGCAAGGGATCCTAACCACACCATAATCTATTCTTCCTCCTCCCCTAGTTGGCTATGGTATTCTACCCAGTTGTTATGACTGCAGATGCATCCATGAAGGACATAGTACAGTTTTGTACCTACCATAAATGTAGATGTCCGAACTGGATAGCATCTGCAGTCAGGATTACCCTCCCTCCTTCCCCTCTGTGGTACTCCTAGGGTATTTACCCTCCTAATAGCTAGCTGGTGGGGGGAGTCTCTTATGGTGTATTTGTTTGTATATATGTACATACATGCTTATTTTTGTGTTTGCCTTCTATCTTTTTGGAAACATTGGCATTTACCCAAAATTTAGCCTTCCAAAGGGCAACTGGCATCTGGGGCAAGAAACACTGAGGAAAATGGCGTCGGCTGATGCCTTTATACCCGAAGACCAGCAGAGATGACGTCGGGTGAAGTGCGACATCAGCCGAAGCCGGACCCGGACTTTGGAATCCGGCCGACCGAAGGGCTGCCTGACGACAGGACAACCCAGTTGTTATGACTGCAGATGCTATCCAGTTCGGACATCTACATTTATGGTAGGTACAAAACTGTACTTTTGACCTACATGTAAAGCAAACAATCAAGAACATCAATAAAAAACTTGGGTCACTGTATAGAATAAAAGCCTTCCTAACCCCTCCAGCTAAGATGGCTATAGCTCGCTGTCATCTACTCTCAACACTTTTGTACGCCTCCCCCCTTCTCTCCCATCTAAACAAATCTGTACTAAATAGACTGTCAACCTGTTACAATCATATTGCCAGGTTTGCCACTGGAATGCCTTTTAAAACACACCACTGCATCAACCTAAAACAGCATGGGTGGCTAGAACTTCCCAGTCTCATCCAATATAACCTGCTTATCATGGCTAACAAAATCCTCTACAACCCAGATAACACACCAGCCCTTCAAAATATTATCACACCCCACAACAATCCAAGACTGCTTCGATCCACGAACAAACTTCTAATTCAGACAATCAAAATCAACAACGCCGCTGGAAATGCCCTCTTTGCTAACTCTGCATGCAGAGCCTGGAACTTACTTCTAAGTGATATTACTTTGCTCTCCTCCCTAGGACAATTTAAAACTAAACTCAAACAACATATGGCATTTAACTGGCTTTACCACTGCAACAAACCCGGGTAGCTCTCAACATGATTGTGAATAACCCAACTAACTATTTTTTGTTAATTTTCTTCTGACTATAATCAGGTGTATCTCATGTCTGCCTATGTATTCTTTAGTAATACTACTTCTGTACTCTTGTGTTACTTGTATTATTGTATCTGATAACTCGGAGCTTATCTCCCCGAGCCTCCACTGAAAATGGACATGGCTCCAGTTGGACTATCCCAGTCAACAAATGTAAAATAAATAAAATAAAATATACCAACTCTAAGATCGCACTACAGTGGGGGTAAGGGTAAATTTCCCAATCCCCACTGTACCGCAATCTCCATTCACAATGGTGAAAAGAAGTACTTTGTTATTTAATGCTACTTTTAAGTGCAGAAGCTGCTGTTATGACGGCAGCGCAGTCTCCTTCCCATTGTTGTGTGCACTACCTTACACGCAGAGAACCTGCTTCGTATTTCAGTACAAATATGCATGTATAATACGTATATTTATGTATATGTTTTTAAGTTAAGAATGAAAATGAAAGTAAACAAATCCTGTAGTGAGAAAAAGGAATGAGATAGACAAAGCATCAGGTGGAGACTACCAGGAGAAATAAGATAGAACTGGATTTAATATAAAGTTTTACACCTAAGGACATAACATCCTATGAGTAATGATGAATAATGTTTATCGATATGGCCTTGTGAGCATCAGTGGCTAGAAATGCAGTGTCAGATGCTGCTGGCTTAAAGTTTTTGTATTCAGAATAATTTTTATAAAGTGTGATGAATTCTGATACCTTTTTCCATGGGATAAATCTGAACTTTGCAGGGGATAGCACCTTAACTGTAATTCATTAACCACAGATGCTTTGAGTTTGTAGAAAGAGTTAAGCAGAGAGAGCCTTCTCTAATTAGTTATTTCTTTCATTTTTAGCTATTCATTTGGATTTTTTTGTTGCATTTTTTTGTCCCTGCTGTGTGCCAATCATCAGATCCTCTGTCGCTCTACAGACTCTTTCTGCTGTTCACGAGGAGGAGAGCCATCCAAGAGGAGCCACCATTAAGGGAGTCATCGGGGGTGGTTTGTTTCTTTATGACCCATTTTGTCCCTACACACACACACACACACACACACACACACACACACACACACACACACAAAGCTACAGCAGGGAAAGGACGTACAATTGACTGTCCACAGACTTTGAGATGCTGGCAGCAAGCAGCCCCGCACACTTTCCCCAGAGCAAGGGAGGTGGTTTCCACAAGTCTCCATCGGGGAAATCACAACTTCAACTTCAGCTTTCGTTATTTAGGTGCTTTTCAACAAAACTCTGATACAGTATTAAAATAACACAGTTAATAAGACAAAAATTAGATAAAGGGAGATCAGGCCTTAGAATCACCCTGTTCCTTCATACGCAATATCAAAGAGATATGTTTCACATAATCTGTGGAAGCTGGCCAACATTGTATACTCCCAAAGTCGCTGAGATGGTAAATCTTACAGGTGAGGTGCCTCGTACACAAAAGAATACACAGCAGAAGTCTCAAGGTGCATTTGTGGAAGCACCAACAGCCCCTGAGTGGCAGAGTATAGAATTCTAGTAGGGATGTATGGCTTCACTAACTCTTTCAGGTAAGAAAGACTCTTAACACCAGAACCTTATGGGTAATTTTAAACTGAATAGCTAGCTCGTGCAGATCATGCATAGCAGTAGTAATGTGTTTGTAACGTGAAGTATCAGCAAGTAACCTGGACACAGAGTTCTGCACCAACTAAAGGCAGCTGAGTTCAGTGCTGGGAAGTCCTAGGTAAAGGACATTACACTAGTACAACCCCAATGAGAGCAAGGCATGACCTACTAATAATACGATCTGCTTGAGATGGAAAGTGCTTTATCCTAGATAAGTTTTGCAACTGGAAACGTGAAGAATTTACAGCAGGTCACACTTAGTCATCCCTTGGTCTGAGACAGTACCAAGATGTGTACCCTTTCAACTAAATCAAGTGTATTCATTTCATAAAAGATGTTGTTTCGAAGTGAAGAAGCACATGAGTCTTTCAAAGTAGCATAAACCATCATAGCCTCAGTTTTGAAAGTTTCCAACTTCAGCCTATTACAAGAAAATTTTAGATTTATCACTTCATGATGGTCAGCTAAGGAGTGCACACTTGTCATTTGGTTCTGTGGGAAAGAGAGGTAGATTTGGGTATCATCAGCATCACTGTGGTATGCTAGTCTTCCCTTCCTAACAAGGTCTCCCAATGGAAACATATACACTAAGAACAATAGTGGGCCTAAGACTGAACCCTGAAGAATTCTGTAGTCCAAAGTGTGTGATGAAGGCGTGTTCTTGCTTGAATTGACCATCTGGAATTGGCCGGAAAGATATGATGCAAACCAGTCTAGGACTGTAGTGGAGAGACAACAGCAGGACTTTAAATGATCAGTCAGAATTCCATGATAGATCCAGATGAACCAGTACTTAATAGAAGCACTAATCTCTGCCCACCAGGAGATCATTTATTATCTAAATAAGGGCAGTTTTAATACTGTGCTGAATGTGAAACCCACATTGGAAAGGATCTCTCAACCCATTGTCTAAAACTGGATCTGAAGCTACATGTAAACGACCTTCTCAGTAAGCTTATCAAGAAATGGAAGATTAGAAATTTGGTAGAAAGTATCAAGAACACGGCTCTAATGTTGGTTTCTTGACTGTAGGGATAACCATGGCTTCTTTTAATGCTGACAAAAAAATCCCCAGTCTCAAGGACTTACTTGGTATCTGATAAATCAGTGGTCAGGTAACATCAAGATTAGATAAAACTAATACTATAGGGCACGAGTCCAAACCATAGCTTGTTGGTCACATAGTAAGACTTTAGCAATTAACTCATCATAATCATGAGTATTATTAAACCTTTTCCCAGAAGCAACAGTAGTGCAAGCTGGCATTAGAGTAAAACCAATAGGGTCTAGAAACAGCAGGATAGATCTGATAGCAGCCAGCTTTTTGAAGAAGTAACAAGCAATAGATTCACATTTTAAATTAGATGTGGTCAGACAGGCTGGGCTGCACAATCCTTCAGCTGCACAGAAGAGTGCAGCTGGATTATTAGGTACAACAAAGATCTCTTAAGATAGATAGCATGCCTCTTTAAAGTAGTATGTGCATGGTATGCAGCATAATATTCAACTCTCTCAAGCTTGTCACTTCACAGACCTACCTACTATCACTTATGCTCCGGTCTGTGCTTTTTCTTACTAAGAATGCATCTCACATTTTTGTGGCAACAGGGCAAATGTGACTTGGGGCAAGAAAATCTAGTGTCAAGGATAGAGACTTATTTTTGTCCCCAACCAAGACATGTCCAGATCCAGCACCATCATTCAGAAGGAACTGAGTGACTGTCAATGAAAAAAAATCCAAAGTATGCTAGTGAAACAGATCAAACTGAATTTGTGGACTGGGGAGGTATCTAGAGGGAGTTCATGACCAGAATGGACCAGATAATGACCAGACTACAAGACTGGCTCTGCCAACACATCTTGGGTCCTCAGGCCCAATAGAAACACGAAGTCCAAAGCATAACCAAATGTATGAGTTTCTGAAGTAATAACCTGGACAAAACAGAATTTTTTTATTACACAGTTAAATTCTAGAGCAACAGCTACTAACTGCTCCTCAGCCCAAAGGTTAAATAAACTAAGCAGTCAAACTTGAAAATGACTAACAATTGAGTTGAAGAGGAAGTCAATGAACCCTTGTAGTAAAGTATTTGCACAGCCAGATGGACTGTAGGTGAGGGGGAAACCTATATTTTGCTCCAACAACCACAACGTTGCTCAAAGGAATTACCATCTGTGACGGAAACCTGGGTCTATCGCAGTCCATTCCTCGCACAAATAGCAGTCTTACCCCTTCTAGGGTATTGCATTATCAAAATAACAGGAAAGATTATGAATGTGTAACAAAATTTATTATTAAGTCAAGTAAATGCAAGATCAACATTCAGCATCTCCATCCTTGTTTGCTCCCGATCTCTGGGGACCCAGCAGGTGATGGCAAGGCAGCTGCTACAGTGTGGTGGCTTCTTCCTCACCACATCCACTGCTGTGAAAGCACTGCATAAAATAATGTAAATGGTGAGAAAAAAAATAAGGACATGTTAAGAAAGACAAATAGTAAGGAGAGAAAAGCACAAAAGCAAAAACAGTTATTAATGTTGTGTGCTACAGAAAGTGGCATTACAGTCGCTGTGCTTATACAGTGGCAAAAAAAAAGATAGAAGCCAAGCAAAGGGTAGTACAGCAGTACATCTTCCACAGGAATCAAGATTAAATGTCTCCTGACCAGCCTCCCCCATGTATTTGGCATATGAACATTGCACGATTTGGAAAGAGTGTGACTACTAGGGGCAATGAAGGTAGGCTAAAGAGCCTCCAAACCCTGAAGTGACCATTTCATAGGAGCTTACTAGCAGGTGGAAGACATGTCCTACCAGACAGTGCCCTACATGGCATCATGAAGATTATGCCATATTGTGGAGACAGATATCAAAAGGTAATGCACGTGGCACACCAACACATGCTAGTAGTAATTTACCATGATGTAGGGTAGCCACCATGAAATGTCAATTGGCAACGTGTTAGATTTATACCAGTGGTATGCCTGGTGTAACTGGCACAGGCAGGGGAAGTGGACTGGGCAATGGAAGAATAAGGCATGGCAGGCTGACCAGGGCACTGTGTATTGATGGCAGGGGCTGTGATATGACTATGGACATGGCACTGAATGAAGGCAAGCAATCAGGGTCAAAAACACTTATGACATCTAGGATGGTGTTGAAACACCCACTATAGTAGTAACATTATGCCACTGGTAGGAATCCCTGTTGGAAGGATGGGCAGTGGAGCAGTTCAACCTGCATTGATAAGGTATGTGACACACACAATACAAAGCAAACATATGCATGCAGTGATTAAAATATCAGCACTGTAAACATGAACAATGACGCGGGTCTCTAACAGATATGCAGCTACAACAGCAACACCATATATTTACCCAAACACCCTGATAGTTTCACTTGGTACATCTGGCAAATCGGCCTATTGTCCTATGCCTCACCAGATGCTAAAAAGAAAGATGTCCATGAACTGCAAGCCCTGCATATATCTGAACAAATATGACTACCTAAGTACATGTAGCCAGAGGTTACTAATACTTACTGTAGAATTCTGGGTCCGTGAGTCTAGTCTTTTTTTATCTCATTGGCTAAGAAGGTGATAGTGGTGCCTCTTTAGGTTTTATTAATGTTGGCACCGCCTGATACCTGTGGTGGTAGTGCTAGACATTCACTTTGTACTAGGGGCCCCATAGGACCCCCCAGCAGGTGCTTCCAGTGGTCCCTATGCAGAAAGTACAGTAATATCCCCATTTCTTTCATGCATAGGTTCATAGGATGATACTAGGCTATTGGCCTGAAGGCCCTTATAAGCCTAGCCAAGAATTTCACCTATGTTCCCACAAAGTCAGCACCTGTTTTCCCTGTCCAGGAGGGATGCAGGTGGGATCCTAGGGGGTATATTTTCTGTTTTCCATCCAGGCATCCAGGTTCCTCTTAAAGAGGGCTAGTGAGGCACTCTGCTTGACATGGAGAGGGAGTCTATTCCACAGATGAGGGAGTCTTTGGGACACAAATCTATCCCGCCAACAAGTTCTCTTAATGTCACAGACCAGGTTGAGACCTTGCGTGCGGGTTGTGCAAGTGGAGTTTGACTTAAGGATATGCAGCAGCTCCATTAAGGCCTATTCTGAGACAGACTTGTATGCCAGACACAGGTCACCTCTGAACAGTCTGTAGGGACAGGACTTTTAGCCTGTCTGTATAGGATAGGTGTTTGAGACCCTTGATTCTCCTGGTCAGGAACCTCTGTGGTCTCTAACTGCTGCATGTGCTTGTCAAAGTACATGCCAAAGGGGATATTGTACTCGATAACGGGTCTGATAAGGGAGGAGTACAAGGGATGTTATGACCTCCTTGTTCCTGGATGAAATACCCTTATGTATGAGGTGGGTAATGTAGAAAGCCTTCCTTACAATGGAGGCAACATGGTGGTCAAAAGTCAGGTTGCTATCAACCTGGGAGCCCAAGTCCCTCACGACTGCTTGCATGCTTAGTACGTTGTTATTAATGTGATAATTAGCGGGGATGACATTTTCCCCAAAGGGGATAATGATGTATTTCTTGGCCTTCAGTTTGAGGCCATGCTTCTGGCACCAGTCATCAGTTTGTGTAAGGCTCTCTTGGAGGATGTTCACATTACTAGGGAAATTTATGACAGCGCCCAGCTTGCAGTCATCTGCAAACTTGGTCGGCCACAGACTGCTGGTTTTGGCTTGCACCTCAGAAAAGTGTATCCCAAACAGTAGATGTCCCAACATTGATCCTTGGGGTACACTGCTCATTACGGGTCTACTACTAGAGGTGGCTTCCCCTACTTTGACCGAATGGGTGCAGAAGCCCTCTCAGACTCAGCATCTTCAAAAGCCTGGCTACTTAACAGATTTCTGTGTAGACAAAAATTATAGATTTGCATCAGCGCACGCTATGGATATCACTTGATATACATGAGGCAGCAGGGCTGCACAGTGAATTACAATACACAGTATAGCCATGTATTGAGTCATTGTGTCAGGGTGATGGGTGGGGGAAATGTGATGCTGTAAAGGTAGTGTCCCTGTAAATGTCAATGTCCACGGTTGTGGCCCAGCAACCACAGGGAGACTGCTTAAGAAGTTTGTGGCCCTATGTGTAGTTCACAAACCTGTCCACTCATGAGTCACCTGTTTTTACAGACTTCGTGCATGTGCAGGCGTGAACCTTGCTGCAGGCTAGGGGTGGAATGCATTGTGTTAAATGTGGACTTTAGAGACATTTACTCTAAATTGCATCATAGCATAATTACCAGGCTACTTGCTTCAGACATGTGAGATAAAAACTGCTATGGCCATTGCAGTGCTCATCTTACTACCAGATTTTACAGGAATAGGGAGTGGAGCACAAAGTTTTAGAAGTTACCATCTCTGTCATGAAGAAAAGACCATTCTGCAACTACTGTGATAAGTGTGCATAAATCAGTGGCAAGTGGGGAAATGACTGGATAACTGTCATACTCTTTTATGGTAGTGAGAGGCAGGCTACTTCCCAGCTACCAGCAAACAGGGGTTAGGGGGGCATATGGAAGATTGTGATGGTGGCCTGCTTAAGTGATCATAGTGTTGTACAGATTCCAAGAGTGTGAGACATCTGATGTGGTAAGGGTGTACAGCCCATAGGCAGGTGGAGAGATTGACTGGATATCTGATATTTTTTTGAGAGGTTGCATACCTAAGTGCTGACAGAGGTATGTGGTGATGAAGGGTTGCTACTGTGGATAGGATCCAAGTAGAGGCAACAGTAGCTTACCAAAGTATTGCCTGTGGGTCTCTGTGCAGTGCACAGTACAAAGTAGTGTGTTGTGATGTACAGTGTGTGTGTGTGTGTGTGTGTGTGTGTGTGTGTGTGTGTGTGTGTGTGTGTGTGTGTCTGTGCATGTCTGTGGATCAGGTATGGAACACACAATGCACTGGATGTGGTGGGAATGGCCTATTAAGTAACCAGTACAACGATGAGGAGAATATGTGGAGCATATGATGGCCTTGTTTTATTGGGCATAAATTGTAAGCATACGCTGACAGAATGTATGTGACAAAACAAATGGTATAGGGACCTATCTTGTTTATTGTTTTAACATACAAGAGAAATATCATAACAATTTTATACAAGTAATTAAAAATAGATATGATTATAACATTCAACAAAACAACTAAAGTATTTACAAAGACATCCACTACAATCAGATCAATTAATTAAACTAAAATACCATGCTATTGAAATTAGGATTTTTTTTACAAATTTTTGTAAATTATCCCATACAATATAATAAGATGTTTTTCTAGCTGTTCTTGACCTAATTGTGTTTATTTCCATATGGCACACTATATTCATAACATTTTTAAATTCATTGAACGAAGGAGGTGTATCTGAAATCCAATTTCTGGTTATTATTTTCCTAGCCACTGCTAGAATAGACCATAACAATGGAAGCTTAACCTTTTTAACACTTTGAGGTACAGGTGTGTTGAATAATATAAGAGATTTAGAAATAATGAAATTATCTGTAAAAAGAGCCTGCAAAAATTCATTAATTGACTTCCAGTATTCTTTCAGTTTTATACAGTCATAAAACATATGAGCCCAGTCAGCATTAATTTCTACATTACATCTCTTACATAGATTATCTTTATTATTAATTTTATTCATCATCAAAGGTGTATAAAAAGATCTATGTAAAAATTTCCATGTATAAAGTCTCCAGACAATGGAAGACATAATTCTATAGGCAGATTCCAATATATATTGTTTATCTTGTTGATTTGGTGGGTCCCCATTAATAGAAGTGAAATAATTCCAGTATGTATCTACACTGTAAAATGTTTCTTGTCTGATAATTTTATGTATGTATGAAAGTTTACCTTTATCAGAAACTTTATGTTGTAAATTTAATATCAAGTAATCAATCAGTGTTGGAATAGATTCTTTAACTGTTATAGACATTAGATCTATTTTATTAATGAGATGTTGTCTAAAGGTCTGAACCTCTAACCAGCAAGTTTCTCTTAGATCAAATTCTTGTTTTAAGAAATCTAGATTTTTAACTTTATTATCAGATATCAACTGATACCAGTACTTTAGATCATTATCTATAGCTAAATGAGTTCCTTCAGAAGTAGATGACAAAAGCATACCCTGAGTATACATTATAGGAATATAATAAAATTCCATTCCCTATACTTAGGGTGCATGAATATAAAGTTACGATAGCTAATAATAATGTTTAATGGGTAACAAACCATATGTTTAGGTGTAATAGGTGAAGTACAAAATTCCTTTAGTAACCATAACATGGAGTTATTTACTATCATATTTTTATGTGTTAAGGAGATTTTCATGAAGTGCATACTAATTATCTCCCAATAATCTTTCCATTTTGCAACATATGACTGATCTATTAATAAAGTAATAACTTTTACAATGGAAGAGATAGTATATAAATTAAAGTCTGGAAAAGAAATACCCCCTTGAGACCAGCTATTAGTATGTTTCTTTAATGCAATCCTAGGTCTATTAGGTGCCCATAGGAAATTTAACATTAGTGTATTCAGTTTCTTGATAATTATTTTTGTAGATGGAAGTATTATTGATTGTATTAAGTATAAAATCTTGGGGAATATTATCATTTTAATAATTGTAAGTCTCTCCTACATAGTAAAAACATATTATTCCAGGTATTAAAAGGTTTTGTATATTAAGAAAACAGGTATTATAATTATTATATATAATAGATTTAATATCTTTAGATAGTATTATACCTAAATAAGTTATCTGACCTGAATTGGGTATATATTTAGTAAAATCACTAATGAGAATATTTTTTCGTGTATATATAGGTAGTATTTTAGTTTTTCTTCATTGAATATTAAACCAGAAATACTTTTAAAATTCATCATTTTATCAAATAGAGACTGCATAGAAGAATTAGATCCTGCTGATGTAATTAGAACATCATCTGCAAAAAGTTGAATTTTGGATGTTATATTTTCATCTATTTCAAAATCCTCTATGTCAGTACTGTTTCTGATCAAATTAGCCCAAGGCTCCATTACTAAAGTGAATAATAGTGGAGAAAGTGGACATCCTTGTTTTGTACCTTTAAAAATGGGTATTTTTTGTGAAACCTATGTTCCTACCTTAATATAAGCCAAAGTTCCTTTGTATAAATGCTCAATTAGATTTACAAATGCATCTG